>NC_084734.1:45910349-46052849 GCF_033978785.1 Entelurus aequoreus | reverse complement strand
TTAGTCTCTAAGAGGTATATGTCTGTTTTTTGTCATTGTGGCTGTTCAAGGGGAACTGCACTTATTCTGGAATATTGTCTATCATTTATAATCATTATGAGAGACAAGAGCACATGTCTTTTGAGGGAGGGGGGTTGTAAAGATGACAAAAAAACGTTGCCTTCTAAGCCTTCAAAAGCAATTTCAAAACCCTCCATCAACATTTTGTATACACGCTGCAAGTCTATATATAATATAGTTACAGACACGTTCATAACAATATGTAATATGTACAATATTTACCATATTTTGCTCATTTTAATCATTGCCGGAACTAATTCTTTGGCGCATTTATTTCCGTTTCCATAGCAGCGCACATCTGACTTCTGGCAACAACCCCTTCCAGATACAAAACGCTTGTGTGTGTTCTAATCAAAGACGACTATTTTTGGACAAATGAGGATTAACAACCTTATCTTTTTTAATCTGAATTTTTGAAGAATGAACTACTGCTTCTAGAAGCCAGCATTAAGGAAGAGACGTTGGAGCAGACAGAAGCCAAGAGAGTGAGGTAAAAGTGAATCGAAGCTGCAAAATGTGGAATTTGAAGCCAAGCTATTTCGACTTAAATGGCGTGCTTACCCATAATTAACTGGAAAAAATGTCCCTGGCCAGCTGGACCAAACAGACAAATGTCCATTGAGTGAGTCACACTTTATATTGATCACGTCACGCGTGTTATTACAACTACAGTACATACGCTGTCTGGCTCGCTGTGTACAAACAAAACATGAAATGTGGTTTAATACTTTACAGATACTGTAATATGACTGTTCAGTCAGTACAGATTGGTGTCGTATCGCAGTGTTGTGCATTACAAACCCAAACCTGTTTCGTGTTAACGTAAAAGCTAGTTTATCTCTTGCTGTAGTTAGCTTTTACGACTAATACTGTAGCCAGCCAATGTGTTACTACGCTAGAAAAAGAGGTCCTTAGTGTTCTTAAATAACAATGTTGGAACATTTTGGTTACTATACAGGTTACGGAACGTAAATGAAGTATTGGTGACGGTTTTTGAATGCATTTTTAAAGTGATTTAGTGGTGGAATTGATTGCTCCCATTAGCTGCATTGCTAGCCACCAAGAACGAGCCAATTTGTACATGTCAGAAAGCTGATTGTGAACGATAGGCAAAATAAAAATTAAAAGAGTGCAGTTCCCCTTTAAGGCATTTGTGGCACAGTTGCTGAGTACAAGACAAATGTCCCTTAGTGAGACAATAAAGTATATTGTATTTATTCGTGGTATATTTACAGTTGTATTTTTTTTTTATGTATTAACTAGGGGTGTCCCGTTCTGATATTTATATCGGATATCGGTCTGATAGGGACACTGGTGTGAAATCAGAAAAAAATATTGGATATCGGCTTGCATTTAAAATCTATGATAAACTCAGATAAAAGCAGTCCTTCAGCACGTTTACTTGTTCAAAACTGGACCACAGGTTAACATTTAAATGTCTTCCAATAACCACACAGAGTTGGTCTTTTCTTGTATATTAGTCAAGTCATTTACAAAAGGTAAACATGGGAGGCTACTAGGAGCTTGCAGCTACACAACAGCTGAGCACACAATAGTACATAAACTAAACATACATAATAAGGTGTCCCTAATTGAACAATATTGCAATCTAAACCAGCACATTTGTCAAATTATTATAATTGCATATTACTTACACATACAAAGTCTCCAAGGAAAAAATATCCAGTAACACATCTCTAGATCATTCAACTTCCTGCGTCATGCGTATTTGGGTTTTGGCAACAGGTGGCGGTCACAATATTTATTAGAATAAGTGCATTTAAATAATAATTTAAATTATTATTATTTTAATAAATATTGTGACCGCCACCTGATGCCAAAACACAAATTAACACTCCACTAAAGTTAAAGTTAAAGTACCCCTGATAGTCACACACACACACACACACACACACACACACACACACACACACTAGGTGTGATGGAATTACCGTATCCTCTGCATTTGACCCATCCCCATGTTCACCCCCTGGGAGGTGAGGGGAGCAGTGAGCAGCAGTGGTGGCCACGCTCGGGAATCATTTTGGTGATTTAACCCCCAATTCCAACCCTTGATGCTGAGTGCCAAGCAGAGAGGCAATGGGTGCCGTTTTTATAGTCTTTGGTATGACTCGGACGGGGTTTGAACTCACGACCTTCCAGTCTCAGGGCAGACACTCTAACCACAAGGCCACTGAGCAGGTTTTTCTTTTAGACTGCATGCGACCCCGAACAGGACAAGCGGTAGAAAATGGATGGATGGATGATTTGAAATGTCTACAAACTGAGTACAAGAAGTGAACATGTGTTAGTAATTAATATGAAGTGTGAAAAAGGGTAGGATTTAGTAAGTGTTGCTTCTTCCTACTCCTTTTTGGACGTGTAAATAAAATGTAAAAATGTGATGCCTCATTTTGAAACTGTATATATGTTCAAATCAACCAACCAACCATATCTGTCATAAGGTTTATAAATAAAGTTTGTATGGTTTAGTATTTGTGTACTTATCATTGTTATCTGAGTATTTTCACCTGATCAAACCTTTTCTAACAGTCCACGCTACAAAATAAAAAGTATGTACTTTCATGCCTTATGTGAGTGTGTCAGACTCTTTATTCATCATGGACCACATTACAGTTACAACTACCTTCAGAGGGCCACTTATAACTGCAAACCCATGTAAATATATAATCGCCTCATGGTATTATTACACAATTGTCCCTTCATGTGATTATTGTTATTTACCAACACATTGTTTTGGAATCAGAAGTCAATATGACAAGCAGATATTCAAGTTCAGCTTGGAATAGCTTGTTGCATCAAATAATATTGAGTTAAGAACTGCAGTTGTATGCGGTACAATCATTTTCTGTCTAAATGTAAATCTATTTAACAAGAAAGACAAAGTTCTTTATTAACGCACATTATTTCCATGCTGTCACGGGACACATAAAATCATGTGAACGTTGAGTAAACGTTGAGTTTAACACCTGTGCCTTAGTGTTTTTGCTACCTACAATTGTTCTCTGTTTGACTAGTTTCACTTGACCAGAACTTTTTTAACCTTCCACACTACAAAATAATAATTATGTATTTTGATTCCTGCTAAAATCGTGTCGGAATAATGTCGGTGTCGGCCAATCCTCAAGGCACGGTTATCGGTATCGTATCGGAGTTGAAAAAGTTCGGGACACCATTTTCTATTAATCAGTTAATAGTTTTTGTATTTTGCTCTTTCAGACATGATGAAAACCTGCATCCAGATGAATAATACTCTGCTAAGAGTTAAACATTTGTGCAAAAAAAATGTGCAAAAGGAACCTTTGTCTTGAACATGAATGAATATCACTCATTGTTTTATAGTGCTCCATAAATAAACAGTGTTGTTACTCCTGCTATTTAAATCTGATGATATTTCCCCTCAAATACTTCTTAATTAGCAGTTGATGTTTTCCCGTCTTTGATCAAAGCGTCTTTATGTACTGTAGCCATCTTTTTTTGGTTTCAGATCAAGCACTCAAGCTTGCTCTCTCATCTCCTCCTCCTCCTCGCCAGACTGAAAGAAGCAAACAGCTTTCGAAAGGAAAACAGAACAGCTTCGGGCTTCATTCCTGTGTTGATATTCACCTGCTTTTCAGCTAGCTAGCTGCTAAGCTAGCGCGGAGAAAGGCAGCGCCGGTCAGTAAGAAGCTACTCCTACAGACCGCGACCACTTCCCTGAGGACAGCAGGAACTTCACTCGGTGACAGAAAACACTGTGAGTAATGGCTTCCTGCGCGTCTTGCACCATACTCACGGAGAGGTTGGCTCTGCTAGAGGGCCGTGTCCGCCAGTTAGAGCAGAGTAATGTCGTAACTTTAGATGTTGCGGACACATCTGCTAGCGTTAGCTGTAGCGAGCTAACTAGCCCAGCTTGTAGCAGTCCTAAGCGGCCTACAAGCTACGGTGTACCGGTTGAGACGCATAATAGATTTAGCTCTTTAGCTAGTCCTACACCCCAGTCTACCGGGCACCACACCTTAGTTATAGGGGACTCCATCACCCGAAACATAAAGCTTAGCAAACCAGCCACAATAAAGTGTATCCCCGGGGCCAGAGCACCTGACATTGAAGCTAATCTTAGGGAGCTAACTCGCAACAGGCCTAGTAAACACGTACGACAGGCTAATCGCACCACTAATTATGCGAATATAGTTGTACACGTTGGCTCCAATGACACTAGAATGAGACAGTCAGAGATTACAAAGAGAAACATAGCCAGGACTTGTGATCTCGCCAGAAAGATGTCCAGGCATCGAGTAATTGTCTCTGGCCCCCTGCCTGCGAGAGGCAATGATGAGAGATATAGCAGATTAGTCTCGCTTAACAAGTGGTTGGCTAGCTACTGTAGGACGCAGGGACTAACGTTTATTGATAACTGGCCCTCTTTCTGGGGCAAACCAGGCTTGCTGATGAGAGACGGCCTTCACCCTAACCAGGAAGGCGCCATCATCCTGTCTAGAAACATAGACTACTATTTAAGTCTCACTTGACTGACTACACTAGAGCAAGCCCGGTCACAGGCAATTACAATGTCTGTTAGTCCGGGTGAGGAGTCAGTTAAGCTAGAACTAGCCAGCGCCAGGCTGGATAATCCATGTACGCATAGCAATTCTCTTAGAATAATACACAATTCACATAATGTTTTTTCTGTTGTGTCTGTGTCAGAGGTGGACATGCATTCTACTGAGGTGGCAAATTATGATATGTCCAGTCTATTGCAGCACCAAGCAAACAATCGGAAAATTCCCGTCATATCAATTCCTAGATATGGTCGAAACTATTTAAAGTGCACTACGCATAATAAACGCAACATTGTTAATATTGCCACTACAGATAATCTTAACAAAAACTCGTCAAAACAGCCCAATACCTATAATATGGGCTTTTTAAACATAAGATCATTGTCTCCCAAGGCGTTATTGGTTAATGAGGTCATTAGAGACAACAATCTTAACGTCATTGGTCTTAGCGAAACCTGGCTCAAACCGGACGAATTTTTTGCACTCAATGAGGCATCTCCTCCTAACTATACGAATGCGCATGTTGCCCGCCCTCTTAAAAGGGGAGGGGGTGTCGCACTAATATACAATGAAAATTTCAACCTTACCCCTAACCTAAATAATAAATATAAATCGTTTGAGGTGCTTACTATGAGGTCTGTCACACCGCTACCTCTCGACCTGGCTGTTATCTACCGCCCCCCTGGGCCCTATTCGGACTTTATCAGTGAATTCTCAGAGTTCGTTGCTGATCTAGTGACGCACGCCGACAATATAATCATAATGGGGGACTTTAATATCCATATGAATACCCCATCGGACCCTCAGTGCGTGGCGCTCCAAACCATAATTGATAGCTGTGGTCTTACACAAATAATACATGAACCCACGCATCGCAACGGTAATACAATAGATCTAGTGCTTGTCAGGGGTGTCACCACCTCCAAAGTTATGATACTTCCATATACTAAAGTAATGTCCGATCATTACCTTATAAAATTTGAAGTTTTGACTCTTTGTCAACAAGCTAATAATAATAATAACTGCTATAGCGGCCGCAACATTAATGCTGCCACAACGATGACTCTTGCTGACTTACTGCCTTCGGTAATAGCACCATTCCCAAATTATGTCGGCTCTATTGATAAACTCACTAACAACTTTGACGATGCCTTGCGCGAAATTATTGATAGTATAGCACCGCTAAAGCAAAAAAGGGCCCCTAAAAGGCGCACCCCATGGTTTACAGAAGAAATTAGAGCTCATAAATTATCATGTAGAAAACTGGAACGCAAATGGCGCGCGACTAAACTTGAGGTTTTCCATCAAGCATGGAGTGATAGTTTAATAACTTATAAACGCATGCTTACCTTAGCTAAAGCTAAATACTACTCAAATCTCATCCGCCTCAACAAAAACGATCCTAAATTTCTGTTTAGTACAGTAGCATCGCTAACCCAACAAGGGACTCCTCCCAGTAGCTCCACCCACTCGGCAGATGATTTTATGAATTTCTTTAATAAGAAAATTGAACTCATTAGAAAGGAGATTAAAGACAACGCATCCCAGCTACAACTGGGCTCTATTAACACAAATACGACTGTATATACGACGGACACTGCCCTCCAAAATAGTCTCTCTATTTTTGATGAAATAACATTAGAGGAATTATTACAGCGTGTAAGTGGGATAAAACAAACAACATGTTTACTTGACCCACTTCCTGGGAAACTTATCAAGGAACTGTTTGTATTATTAGGTCCATCAGTGTTAAATATTATAAACTTATCACTTTCCTCCGGCACTGTTCCCCTAGCATTCAAAAAAGCGGCTATTCATCCTCTGCTCAAAAGACCTAACCTCGATCCTGACCTCATGGTAAACTACCGACCGGTCTCCCACCTTCCGTTTATTTCCAAAATTCTCGAAAAAACTGTTGCACAGCAGCTAAATGAACACTTAGTGACTAACAATCTCTGTGAACCTTTTCAATCCGGTTTCAGGGCAAATCACTCTACGGAGACAGCCCTCGCAAAAATGACTAATGATCTATTGCTAACGATGGATTCTGATGCGTCATCTATGTTGCTGCTTCTTGATCTTAGCGCCGCTTTCGATACCGTCGATCATAATATTTTATTAGAGCGTATCAAAACACGTATTGGTATGTCAGACTTAGCCTTGTCTTGGTTTAACTCTTATCTTACTGACAGGATGCAGTGCGTCTCCCATAACAATGTGACCTCGGACTATGTCAAGGTAACGTGCGGAGTTCCCCAGGGTTCGGTTCTTGGCCCTGCACTCTTTAGTATTTACATGCTGCCGCTGGGTGACATCATACGCAAGTACGGTGTTAGCTTTCACTGTTATGCTGATGACACTCAACTCTACATGCCCCTAAGGCTGACCAACACGCCGGACTGTAGTCAGCTGGAGGCGTGTCTTAATGAAATTAAACAATGGATGTCCGCTAACTTTTTGCAACTCAACGCTAAGAAAACGGAAATGCTGATTATCGGTCCTGCTAGACACCAACATCTATTTAATAATACCACCTTAACATTTGACAACCAAACAATTAAACAAGGAGACTCGGTAAAGAATCTGGGTATTATCTTCGACCCAACTCTCTCGTTTGAGTCACACATTAAGAGTGTTACTAAAACGGCCTTCTTTCATCTCCGTAATATCGCTAAAATTCGTTCCATCTTGTCCACTAGCGACGCTGAGATCATTATTCATGCGTTCGTTACGTCTCGTCTCGATTACTGTAACGTACTATTTTCGGGCCTCCCTATGTCTAGCATTAAAAGATTACAGTTGGTACAAAATGCGGCTGCAAGGCTTTTGACAAAAACAAGAAAGTTTGATCATATTACGCCTATACTGGCTCACTTGCACTGGCTTCCTGTGCACTTAAGATGCGACTTTAAGGTTTTACTACTTACGTATAAAATATTACACGGTTTAGCTCCAGCCTATCTCGCCGATTGTATTGTACCATATGTCCCGACAAGAAATCTGCGTTCAAAGAACTCCGGCTTATTAGTGATTCCCAGAGCCAAAAAAAAGTCTGCGGGCTATAGAGCGTTTTCTATTCGGGCTCCAGTACTCTGGAATGCCCTCCCGGTAACAGTTAGAGATGCTACCTCAGTAGAAGCATTTAAGTCCCATCTTAAAACTCATTTGTATAATCTAGCCTTTAAATAGACCCCCCCTTTTTTTAGACCAGTTGATCTGCCGTTTCTTTTCTTCTCTCCTCTTCTCCCCTGTCCCTTGCGAGGGGGAGTTGCATAGGTCCGGTGGCCATGGATGAAGTGCTGGCTGTCCAGAGCCGGGACCCCGGGTGGACCACTAGCCTGTGCATCGGTTGGGGACATCTCTGCGCTGCTGACCCGTCTCCGCTTGGGATGGTTTCCTGTTGGCCCCGCTGTGGACTGGACTCCCGCTGATGTGTTGGATCCACTGTGGACTGGACTTTCACAATGTTATGTCAGACCCACTCGACATCCGTTGCTTTCGGTCTCCCCTAGAGGGGGGGGGTTACCCACATATGCGGTCCTCTCCAAGGTTTCTCATAGTCATTCACCGACGTCCCACTGGGGTGAGTTTTTCCTTGCCCGTATGTGGGCTCTGTACCGAGGATGTCGTTGTGGCTTGTACAGCCCTTTGAGACACTTGTGATTTAGGGCTATATAAATAAACATTGATTGATTGATTGATTGATCTCTGCAGGATCATTTTCGGTGAGGGAAAGCCAGGAGCTGCCTGAAGCAAGACGAGCTCTCAAACAGAAATAGGGCAGCCTCTTTTATTTTTTATTCTGGCATCATCCAACTTCCTAAACTGGATGTTTTTTGTGCCATGCAGTGAAGCAAACTTACCTGACTGGATGGTTCCCTTGATTGTCTGCGTGGTGACCATCAGCTCCTGGTCTGCTTCCGACAGGGGCGCGCCTCGGGTCATCATGGTGGCAGTGGGAAACAGGGAGTTGTCGGGCGGGGCTTGTTGGGCGCCGTCTGTCGCAGATTCCTCCAGAGGCTCAAAAATTAGAGGGAGGGCCTCAGACGACATGGTGCCCTCTGTGGCGTCCTCCTGAGATGGCGGCGCAACAGTGTCTGCGGTTGTCAGTGAAAAAATGAGAGGTGCGTTTGAGGGCACAACATTTTTTACATGCTGTTGTCCTAGAACAGGGATACTCAAACTGTGGTATGTGTACCAGTAATGGTACGCGGGCTCCATCTAGTAGTAGGACAAATACTCACTCAATTAAAGTACAGTGTTTTATTTTCCTATACTTTAACAGTGTTACTGTTCAAACTCTGTGTAATGTTACAGAGGCCATAAATATTAAATGTAAATAAAACTTCTGCCTTGTTTTTAATGACAACTTAGGCCTACTGAGCTACAGTTGGTCATTATGGTGGTAACAATTTTTTTCGGAGATGGGATTTGGTGAAAAAAGTTGGAGAACCACTTCTGTCCGAGGAAAGACAAATACTGAACTTAGCAGGCGAGAACTGTAAATGGCTGCGTGCGCTTTCATTTGCTGCCATCTTGTGACAATGTAGTAGTACTACAGCTACTTTTAAATGAATGTGTTTTTCACCATGGCTAAGGTCTGCGCTCGACTTAGTGATGAGTGAAATTTATTTTTCTTTACCAATGACTGTCTCACACACTAGGTGTGGTGAAATTTGTCCTCTGCATTTGACCCATCCCCTTGTTCACCCCCTGGGAGGTGAGGGGAGCTGTGAGCAGCAGCGGTGGCGGCGCCCGGGAATCATTTTTGGTGATTTAACCCCCAATTCCAACCCTTGATGCTGAGTGCCAAGCAGGGAGGTAATGGGTCCCATTTTTATAGTCTTTGGTATGACTCAGCCGGGGTTTGAACTCACAACCTACCGATCTCAGGGCGGACACTCTAACCACAAGGCCATATTGTAGTTACTGTCAAGAATAAAATCTTTCATATTCTTTATCCAGGAAAATACGGAGAGGTTTTCTTTAGCTGCTGTGTCAAGATCAAAATGTTCCGCTGTGACATCTTTGAACACAGAAGTTTGGCGTTCACAATGTAGCTGTTACACAATGACAAAGAATACTGCAGTGGAAAGAAAAAATACTCTTTCAAATAAATTTACGTTTATTTTTTTGTCCAAATGATTTCTAAAAGCAGCCTGAAAATTGTCATCTCAATTGGAGGAGCAGATATTGACTTAGACAGCATCCTTTAAACAGCATGGAGACCATGTTAAAAAGCCAAATTGGGGCAGCACAATAACAAGGCCCTGGGTTCGATCCCTGGGCTCTGGGTCTTTCTGTGTGGAATTTGCATGTTCTCCCCCGTGACTGCGTGTGTTCCCTTTGGGCACTTCGGCTTCCTCCCACATCCAAAGAAATGCACCTGGGAGGCTGATTGGCAACACTAAATTGGCCCTAGTGTGTGAATGTTGTCTGTCTATCTGTGTTGGCCCTGTGATGAGGTGGCGACTTGTCCAGGGTGTACCCCACCTACCGCCCGAATGCAGCTGGGATAGGCTCCAGCACCCCCCGCGCCCCCAAAAGGGACAAACGGTAGAAGATGGATGGATGCCTAAATAGAACTATGAAGACCTGGTTGTGCAAATTTAAGTCCAAGTAATACATATTGTAATTGTTGGTCCAAACCACCGTATTTTCGTTGTCGAAAATAACAGAAATTAAAAGCTTTGTTGTTGTTTTGTGCAGGAAAGCAATGTGCTTTATTCAACACGGTCATGGATGACCACATTATAGCGACTTTGGTGATTTGTTAGCATGAAGAAAATGTCCTTAATAGTATTAATAAACTAGATGAATAAATCTCTCGTAGGCTCAACAGCAGATACTGAATCTTGATATTGCTGGCAAACATTGCTGAACTACAGAGACATTTATAGCTAAACAATGAGACCAGATATGAACTTCACACCATAAAAAATTGTAGATGAGACTAATATTTGTAGCAGGAAATCAACTGCAAACAAGCATATCTTTTTCTCATTAGCATCAACGTCACAGCAGCAAGGCACTCGTTATGCCAATCACATACATTATACCTATGCACGAAAAAGCCCAACATTGTCTTTCATTATATAATGATTTATTTGTGGACCCCTCAGGTCTAAGGACATGATGTGCCTCCAATCTTTTCTTCTTGTAAGTGTCAAGGAAGTTTGGTCGAGGCAAGCACTGAATGGTTATGATGTAATGATGAATGGTTTAAATATTTTGAAAATTATTTTTCTTAAGAGTGCATAAATCCACTCCATTCCATTTTAAATATTCTTACATGATCATGCCATCCTGCCTTGACCCTGCAGGATGTTCTTTAAAGCCCCGCATGCAACAGAATATAACTTACACCACCTGCATGTTCAAAGTGGAGCACTGTGTTTATTACTGTAGTTTGCAGTGGTGTAAGATTGTAGTGCATCATACTGAGAGCTGTTTCTAATACCATGAAGATAAATAAGGTCAACGTGATGTTAGAAATGCAGTGCAGAAACCCAATAATAAACAGTGGTACAATGAACACTATTATCTTTGGAAAGGCAACATTGCTGGAATAGATCTCACTAGATCACTGATTTTCAACCTTTTTTGAACCAAGGCACATTTTTTGCGTTGAAAAATACTGGAGGCACACCACCAGCAGAAATCATTAAAAAACGAAACTCAGTTGACAGTAAAAAGTCATTGTCGCAATTGTTGGGTATGACTTTAAACCATAACTAACCATGCATCACTATAGCTATTGTCTCAAAGTAGGTGTACTGTCACGACCTGTCACATCGCACTGTGACTTATTTTGAGTTTTTTGCTGTTTTCCTGTGTCTAGTGTTTTAGTTCTTGTCTTGCGCTCCTATTTTGGTGGCTTTTTCTCGTTTTTTGGTATGTTCCTGTAGAAGTTTCATGTCTTCCTTTGAGCAATATTTCCCGCATCTACTTTGTTTTAGCAATCAAGAATATTTCAGTTGTTTTTACCCTTCTTTGTGGGGACATTGTTGATTGTCATGTCATGTCATGTTTGGATGTACATTGTGGATGCCATCTTTGCTCCACATTAAGTCTTTGCTGTCTTTAGTTTCGTTCTGCATAGCCTTCCCTAAGCTTCAATGCCTTTTCTTAGGGGCACTCATCTTTTGTTTATTTTTGGTTTAAGCATTAGACACGCTGCCTCCCGCTGTTTCTGACATCTACAAAGCAATTATCTGATTGATTGATTGATTGAGACATTTATTAGTAGATTGCACAGTACAGTACATATTCCGTACAATTGACCACTAAATGGTAACACCCGAATAAGTTTTTCAACTTGTTTAAGTCGGGGTCCACGTTAATCAATTCATGGTATAAATATATATAATCTACCGGCTGCCACCTACTGATATGGAAGAGTATTACACGGTTACTTTGCCGAGCTCTAGACAGCACCGACACTCAACAACAACACATCATTTGCACATTATAATTACTGGTTTGCAAAAAAATATTTTTAACCCAAATAGGTGAAATTAGATAATATCCCACGGCACACCAGACTGTATCTCACGGCCCACTAGTGTGCCGCGGCCCAATGGTTGAAAAACACTGCATTAGATGATGCAGTAATGTTGTCATTTGATCGCATTTCTTACCTCCACCAGATCTGGCGGCCTCAGTCCAGAGGCTCTCCGTGCTGTCGTCTTTGGGCATCATGTTGGATTCAATGTCAGGTAAGAGTGGTTCTGGTGGTGTGGGCATTAGTGGACCTTCATTAGCCAACAATGGTAAGGTCATGAAGGTCTGAGGGGAGGCAGGTGAAGGAATGGCCCTGGAGGAGGCAGGACTTTTGATCCCAAATGATGAATTTGAATGCTCGGTGGAAGATGTCCAGTTTGTCTCTACATCTTCGTCATGTGTGCTGATGTACTCCATGTCTCTTGGGGTCCTTGTTCTGGGAGAAATCAGCAAAGCTTCACGGTGGCTCTTCTTTGTGCTTCTTCGACGTGCAGCTTCCTGCATCCTCCTTCTTGTCTCAAATGTGCTCAGCCCGGATTCCCCATGGAAATTGTTGTCGCTATGGACGGAGACCCCTAAAGGTCTCCATGTTAGTCCACGTGAGCTCACGTCCACATGACTGCCATCTCTTGACCTGGATGCCGATGGGTGCTGTAGGACTGGACCTCCACACACAGACAGACATGCTCCAGCCAGGAGGAAGTGGTAGAGCGAGTCGGACATCAGCATCTTCTGTCTGCTCTCAGTGCCTGCAGTGGTACACATCCATGATAAATGCTAAGAGGCTTAAATAGACTATTGGAACTTGTATTACTGTGTGAGGCTGCTCCTTAAAGGGCCAGTGCATGTGTTTTTACATTGTGTCTACTTTGGTGTAGTAGTTGCACAATTTTGATTTTTTTGTGCAAATTAACAGACACTTTACCCCCAAAACACATTCTCGCTTGTGCAAGCATTCATGTAAAATACAAAAAAAAAATATGTTTTTAATTTATTTTGCAGCCCCTTGATTGCACTTATTAGCAGATCCGCTGTGTCATGATCACAAAATCCGAGCTGAGTCACTGTAAGCATGATCGTCAAGTGGTGCACACTAATTTAAAAAAAATCAAATCCAAGCCCACTTTCCCCGTTCAGGCTTTTTTTTGTGCAGCCACGTATGATTAGTAAACAAGCAAGCGCTGATAAATAAATATTATTGTATATTATGTGCCATCGAGAGCATATTGATAGTGAAAGTCGCATAGGGCTAAATGAAATAACCCCAAGTATCGTTACCTTGCAGCGATCGTCATGATGGAGGATGCAAAGGACACGACGGGAATGTGGGTTCTTGTGTGAGGATGCAGGGAGGAGAGAAGGTTCGGCGGAGTGGTGGCGGCTTCACGTCTCCTTCAGCATGCACCGCTCCAGTGGCTGCCACCAGACACTCAAGCAAAAAAGGTACTTAAAAGTGTAAATTAGACATTCATTCCAATGAATTGTCAAAAGGTGTATTCTCCCACGCGTGTCCTTACACATATGCACAAAAATACAAACATTTCAATTCTAACAATCAAAATAATAGTCGAGGCTCAAGTACTATTTTTGTCACATTTTTGAACAGGCGCTTTTTGTGTGACGTCGTCGCGCCTCTCAAGCCCCCGCCCAACCCAGCCACAATTCAACAGATTGACTCCCTCTCCTCCTCCAATGATGGTGATAATGTGAAAAAAAAGATCGTCAAAGCTGACTTCCACGGCGTTTTTTCGCTGTTAAGGTGGTCTTAAACAACTCGACGATGCCATTATTTGATGATCTTGGAAGTGGAGCGGAGAAGACTGCCATCGTCATCGACTTGGGAGCAGCGTACACAAAGTGAGTGCTAGTAATCGTTAGCATTCAGCCATCTGCCGTCGCTCGCTCTCATGATTCCCCCCCCCCCCCCCCCCCCCCCCCACAAAAATGACTGTGATTTGTATTACACTGAACATAATTATACACTTCGAACATTGCTCGCTTGTTGTCGAGTCAAATCAGGAAACTGAAAGGGAGGTGATAAATTCATGCTAACCTTGTCAGTGTTAGCTACTGCAGAGCCAACTAAACCAGATTAAATGCTGTAAGAAGAAACACTACTTATGACATAGACATTTAACATTGTCAACATTTGTCCATGTATGTGCGTCATGCAGTTATAATTGTCCATTTGTTATGTTGGATTAAGATTAGTTTATTTCAAATGTGACAATGCAATTTCATAAAAAAACATGACTAAACATGGTTAACAAAGCCAGAATTAGCCAGAAGACTAGTTTTCATCTGTAGTCCCCTGGCCATGACGTAAAAAAGGCAGTAAAATTACAATTTAAAAGAAAAAAATAAATATATAAAATACCACATCACAACATAGCATCAAAACAGGCTACGGTTTTAATGCATTATAAAAGCTTTCCTACATTGGCAAATGCAAAATGTCCCCTGATGTCTTTAAACGGATTAGTTTGATGTAACCTGATTTCTGTCTGTCATGTGGCATGAAATATGTTTTTCAATTTCTAATATTCATGATCCCCCTGCCATTGACCTCAATTGTTGTACACAAAGTAAATACACAGTAATCTGAATATTTTCTAATCTTAAATACATAATCTGAGCCATTCCCCCCTATTTAACTGCGCCACTTAATGTGGTGTAGTGTGGTTAACTAATTTTTACAGTCCGTCCCTGTTGAGATTTAGTCACTCAGGCACAATAACCTCGCCTACAGCAAATCACATGGCAATGATGTACAAGAAGCAGAAATGAAGACATCTTTGTCCCATAATTTAGTCAGCATAGGCCCGTTTATCTAATTTAGCTATGTGTGAGGTTTGGAGTTAGGCCGATATTATCGGCCGATAAATGCTTTAAAATGTAATATCGGAAATTATTGGTATCGTTTTTTTATTATCAGTATCGTTTTTTAAAATTTAATTTAATTTTTGTTATTAAATCAACATAAAAAACACAAGATACACTTACAATTAGTGCACCAACCCAAAAAAAACTCCCTCCCTCATTCACACAAAAGGGTTGTTTCTTTCTGTTATTAATATTCTGTTTCCTACATTATATATCAATATATATCAATACAGTCTGCAAGGGATACAGTCCGTAAGCACACATGATTGTGCATGCTGCTGGTCCACTAATAGTACTAACCTTTAACAGTTAATTTTACTCATTTTCATATAAATACTAGTTTCTATGTAGCTGTTTTTATATTGTTTTACTTTCTTTTTTATTCAAAAAATTTTATTTAATTTATTTATCTTATTTTATTGTATTTTATTTTTTAAAAAGGACCTTATCTTCACCATACCTGGTTGTCCAAATTAGGCATAATAATGTGTTAATTCCACGACTGTATATATCGGTATCGGTTGATATCGGTATCGGTAATTAAAGAGTTGGACAATATCGGATATCGGCAAAAAGCCATTATCGGACATTCCTAGTTGGAGTATTACAAACGGCTTCAAACTACAAGCAAACTTATTTTCTGTCAGTTAGATGTGATCACTGTTTAATATATTCTTTGTAAAGGCGGATTTTATCTTGTGCTGGATTTCTGTGCAGCTTTACCTAATGTAGTGTCCTGTGATTTTCTTTTCCTGTGCAGATGCGGCTTTGCAGGGGAAACGGGGCCCAGGTTCATAATTCCGAGCGAGATCCGGATGCCAGGCCAGCGGCAGGCCACCAAAGTGGTCCAGTACAACATCAACACAGAAGAGCTCTATGTCATCCTCAAAGAGTTTATCCACACACTCTACTTCCGGTAAGAAGAGTGTTGTATGAAAAAAGGAAAATAATTCAGTTGTTTCCTTGCTTTCCATCACCAGGCACCTGCTGGTGAACCCTCGCGACAGAAGAGTGGTCATTATCGAGTCCATCCTCTGCCCGTCCCACTTCAGGGAGACGCTCAGCAAGGTTTTCTTCAAACAGTTTGAGGTAACACAAGCGTCTTACGTCAACCTCCTTTAAGACATGCACATATGGTGTAATATTTATGTGTGGTTGTTTCTTAGGTGCCCTCGGTGCTGTTTGCACCAAGTCACCTGATGGCCATCATGACTCTGGGTATCAACTCTGCTCTTGTGATGGACTGCGGCCACACAGAGACGCTTGTGCTGCCTGTATCCTTTAATGTCAGTGTCTGTGTTGCTTTTAAACTGAGAGGTTTAATGGGAATGTGGATGTTAACCCCTTAACTCTATAGGCAGGTTTACGAGTGCACGCCCATCCTGCCGGCGTGGGAGGCGTTGCCTTTAGGCGGAAAAGCCATCCACAAGTAAGATTCCTTAATGTCTGTGTGACAAACACATAAAGGTATATACCGCTTTCATATATTTTCTGTGTTTACATTTAGAGAACTAGACACCGTTCTTGTGGAGCAGTGCACCGTAGACACAGACACCACCACTGGACAAACTGTACCAGCCAGCATTGGTAATTATTATGTTTTCCACTGGACTGCAACCTATTTGTGGTGGTAGGTTGCCAGCGAGTCTAGTTCAGGGGTGGGCAATTAATTTTTACCGGGGGCCGCATGAGCAACCTGAGCACTGCTGGAGGGCCACACCGACAATATTTCAATTACATTTTTCTGAAATTATTTTTGATATACCGTAAGATAAATAATAATAATAATAATAATTTCATTTAACCTAACTTAACTTTATACAAAAGCAGATTGCTTTTGATGGTTTTATTTTTAACACTGTCTTACACAACACTTCAATACAATGCAAAAATTTCAATTTCTGTCACTTTATCCTGCATCCTCTTTAAAAGTCTCAACATTTTCCCCCATCAGATTTGGACAACCATCTGTTGTCACACCTGCCAGCTTGTCCCATTTCAGTCCTAACATGTCCAAACACGTTTTTACCTATCTGAACAAGTCATTACCTGTGGTTGTCTCTTTAATTGACTGCATGACTGCCAGCTACTCCGTGATTTGAAAGTCTGCAGTTATCCCACGTAAGAAGATGAGCAGCTGGGCGGTGTCACGTACATCGCAGCTCTCATCTCATCTCTTCTCCGGGCATATCAGTGCAACAGAGTCCAATAAGCACTTCTTAATAAACTCTCCGTCAGAAAACGCCTTACTTTTTCTGGCGATTTTGTGAGAAATGACGAAACTTGTCCTGACGGCTGCATCTCTGGGGGTGTGAAATTTGGAAAAAAGTCCTTGTTGGGTTTGCAGTTTTACCATCAACGCATCAGCCTCCTTTGCGCGCGCTTCATCAGACAGATTCCGGTATTTTTCCTCGTGCTTCGTCGTGTAGTGGCGATTCAAATTATATTTTTTAAACACAGCAAGCTGTGTACCACAAATTAAGCACACGGCTTTACCTTTAATTTCTGTAAAGAAATACTTGGCAGTCCATGTCTTGTTGAAAACACGGCATTCGTCATCAACTTTTCTCTTTTTAGCGTCTCTGGGATACGCGGGCATCACTTGTCGCTGTGCACCTTCACTCACAGGTTACACACAGACATACGCCCATAAATAACACTTTTCAAAATAAAAGCAGCACAGTTGTATTGCACGCACGACATAGATGTTTTTTTAAATTTATTTTGTAATTTGTGATTGCCGCTGTTCACATTCACTCACAATCGCGCACGAGCATACGTCCACACAGAAGTAATACAAATAACGCTTTTCAAAACAAAAGCAGCACCGTTGTATTGCACACTCGACATAGATACTTTTTAAAATTTATTTTGTAATTTATGATTGGCCTCAAGCGGGCCGGACAGGGACGCACAAAGGGCCTGATGTGGCCCGCGCACCGCCGAATGCCCAGGTCTGGTCTAGATGATGTCATTGTCTATTTGCATAATTAGCCATAACGCAAGTGCACTTTGGAAACCTCTAGTTTACCTGGAAGGCCATGTGTTACTAAATGACGGAAGAGTGTCTCAAGCCTCTGTCTTCTTGATTCTTCTGAATCAAGAATGGATTCTGAATGAAAATCATGACCCCAAGAATCTGAATAAAATTGAGTCGTCCCGAGTGCTTACAATGCACACAATCTCCAGGCTTGTGGAGGTGCCTTGCATGTCTGGATCTCAGCTCTTTTGTGCCCGCTTGTATTTAAGTACTGAGTAAATGCATGACACAAGAAACACTTCCTGTCTTTTACTTGTAATGCATATCCAGTGCGAATATAAAGCCGAGTTATGGCGCATACCCCCACCCACCCAACAGGTAACGCCAAATCTATTTGTACGCAGTCCATATTGAGTTGTGGTAGGCCGCCACAGCTGAACAAATGTATGGAGGAAACTTGTAATGTTTGTTACATGAAGATGTGTGAATAACTCACACAATTACAGTGTATTTTAGTGCTATCTCACCTTTCAAACCAGATAGACCTGTTACTGTGTTAAGCTGAGACTTATAAAGCTGCTCACTCTAAATATTGATACAATTATTTGCATCCTATTGCTTGTATTCCATCACGTGACTTCTTCCCAGAAGTGAAAACCAGTGGTGGTCGACCAAGTCAAGATGGGAGCAAGAAGCGTGCAAACTATCTGAATACAAAAGAGGCTTAAATCTTCCTGCAAAAAGCAGATATGAGCACAAAAATCAAACTATGCAATGGAATAGATCCCTGTACTTTATAATAAAAGACTTGTCGAATGATATTAGGATTATACGTCGGTCGTGTTCCCAGACATATCGTACTATTGTGCTCCAGACGCCGTTCTACACGACAAAACAGATGAAAACTTGGAAAAGCATGGAGCTCTACAACTTGTTTGTGTGTGGCTGTGTCAAGTAAATTGGTATCAAGACTCTCCCGGAAAAATATGCATTGTTTTTGCTCGGGTAAAGTTTCATTTCATGATTTAACTTTGCGCCTACTAATGTTTATTGCAGTTGCACGCACCGTCTACGAGTAGCGTGTTTTTCCCTGTCTTTATCAAAATAAAACTGTAGATGTCAACATTATGTATGTGCTGAAATATTCATTTATGATTGCTACCTTTGGTAAAACCTTAACTCTTTTGCTGACATTTGCTTTCTTTTATTTAGACTCGCCGAGTTGGTGCTTTTCAAAACACTTGTAGCAAACGTGTTTAAGAAATACGAACAATATCAAGATAACACTCAAATGGGAAATAATGAACGTTAAAAGTATATAAAACAAACCTTTAACGAAGGGCAAACTCATGCATTCTTCAACTCTGCTCCCTTGGACTGCAGTGTGAGCTGCATGCTTTTCTCTTTTGTCGTTTCGTAAAATCTTGCACTCTTCCACCCTTTTTGATTGCCTCTCGAGGATCTCTGAAGAAATGTTTATCTTTTTTGCGATTTGAATAATTTGTACAGCCAAAAACAACACAAGCATAGGGCATTTTCTCTTCTAGTCAAGTCAAGTCAAGTCAACTTTATTTATATAGCACATTTTCAACAACTTTTTAGATTGCACCAAAGTGCTTTACAGGTTAAAAAAAGCATGGAGCAAACAAAAAACAAAACAAAACAAAAAAACCAACAACAACAAAAAAAAAAACTAAGCAAAACAAAAAAAACAAACAAAGAACATAAACAATGAGTGTGCTAAACAAGATAATGCAAATGCAATACGGTAAAAGGGGTCGAATAAAAAGTTAAAAAAAATTTGCAGAATAAAAAAAATAAAAAAAATAAAAGTGCTACAAATTGAAAAATACAACTAAAGCGAAGGGGTGGGAGGGGGGGGACTAGAAATGGTGGCCTAGTGGGCGGACTCAGCTCGGGTCAAAGGCCAGCGAGAAGAGGTAGGTCTTAAGGAGGGTTTTGAAGACCCCCAGGCTCCGGGCTGACCTAATGTGGAGGGGAAGGCTGTTCCAGAGCTTAGGGGCGGCAACGGAAAAGGCTCTGTCCCCTCTGGTCTTTAGCCTGGATCTGGGGACCGCCAAAAGCATTTGGTCAGCTGACCTCAAGGCTCTAGACGAGGTATGGTGATGCAGCAGCTCGGTCAAGTATTGTGGGGCCAGACCATTTAGGGATTTAAAAACAATTAAAAGTAATTTAAAATCAATGCGGTGACGGACAGGGAGCCAGTGGAGTGAGGCCAGCACTGGGGTGATGTGCTCGCGTTTTTTTGGTACTGGTGAGGAGACGGGCAGCCGCGTTTTGCACAAGCTGCAAACGGCGGAGTGATGCCTGATCAATGCCAGCGTACAGTGAGTTATTGTTGTCTAGCCGAGAAAGGCAAAATGACACCTAGTACCCATTGAAAACAGCTAGCTTCACCACCACATGTATTTAATGGGCGAACGTGAGCCAGACGTGGTGTCAGTAAAACCTAAGTAATTGCTGCAATTTTTACTGAACATTGTTTTTTCCTCAAAGGAACCATCCCAGAGGAGACTGTGGAGGACATTAAGGGTGAGTTAGACTGGACTTCTACCGAGTGTTGCATCTAGTTCAAGTCATATTTGCTTCTAGAACACGTTTCTCTCCTCCGACAGTGAGAACATGCTTCGTCAGCGACCTCCAGCGAGGCCTCAAGATTCAGAAGGCCAGGTTCACCCTGGACAGCACATCTGAGGTAAGAAAAATGTGCATACTTACTACATGAAGGTGTATACAGTTTATTGTGTATGACTAGTGCAGCTGCTTCTTCCTCTGTGTATGTTTGTAGCGTCCAGCCCCGCCTCCTGATGTGGACTATCCTCTAGATGGACAGAAAATCCTGCACATCAAAGGATCCATAAGGTGCATTTTCCTTGATTATTCTATAATGTTACTAATTGATGACACAGTTTTGTTTTAATGCTAGACGATGCTAAAGATGGATTTAGACATCACATACCTCATTTGGGGTTTAACTAGCTAACCTGACAACTAAAAATAGCATTTTCTAAGGTTTATTGGGAAATATATCAGAAATATATCACATGTATTGGGTTTATAATTTCATTGTTTAATTTACATAATTGGCCAACACATATGCAGGTAATAACATTTTATGGATGCTGTGGGAGGCAAAAAGTGAGCAATAAAAACAACTCGGTAGAAAATGGATGGATGGATGGAAAATAAATGAACTTGTTTAAAATAAATGAACTTGTTTTTGTGCTGAATTACCAGCGCCCTCTGTTGGTAACCGTCAGTAGTTGCTTTCATTATGTCTCCCATCACTTGAACTGCAAACGGCAAATGACTAGTTAGCATTAAATATGTCTTAAGGAGACGTCAATGGTGGTCACCTCCTTCTTTTCTTGGCAGGGACTCGCTGATGGAGATTCTGTTTGAGCAGGACAACGAGGAGAAGAGTGTGGCGTCGCTAATACTTGACGCTCTGGTGAAGGTACGCCAAGACCTACTCGTCTTTTCATGCGAGCGGCTAATTAGTTGGCCCGCCGAGCCTTGACAGGAATGCGTGGTTCCTCTAAGTAGGAAGCTGTTTGAGCTGTGACACCGTCTCCATTGTGCTTTTGTCGTCACATGTGGAGTTGATATAGGTTACCCTAATTAAATGAAGAACTGAATCATAGCATATCATAGTCATCCCTAAATGTGCTTCCCTTGTGTCTGTAAGTTATAATGCTTTTTAGTTTATTTTATAAACATATGAACACTACAAGAATAGTCAAATGGCATCAGAAAGCCTTGTAGGAGCTATTATCTACTTTCAGAGAGATAGTTTGTATTATTTGCTGTAATGCATCATGTCAATTGTCATTTTTAGTGCCCTATTGACACGCGCAAAGTGCTGTCTGAGAACTTGGTGGTCATTGGCGGAACAGCCATGTTGCCAGGCTTCCTGCACCGGCTCCTGGCCGAAATTCGTCTCTTAGTGGAGAGGCCCAAGTACTGCGACGTCCTGGCCAGCAAGACTTTCCGCATCCACTCACCACCCGCCAAGCCCAACTGCACCGCCTGGCTGGGAGGTTGGACGTTTTACTGCCTCTTTTGTTTTTTTACCCAGATGAACCTCTTTTGTTACATGATTTATTGTGTTCTGCTCTCCAGGCGCCATCTTCGGGGGGCTGCAGGACATCCTGGGCAGCAGGTCTGTGTCCCGCGATTACTACAACCAGATGGGACGCATCCCGGACTGGTGCTGTCTGAGCTGGCCTCCGCCGGAGTCCCTTTACGAGACTGGCGAGACCCCGCCCCCGTTAATGAAGAGAGCCTTCTCTACCGAAAAGTAGATTAAGTACACAACACTTCCTCTTATTTGCTAGATATTTAAATTACACGTCATATTTTTACATTTATCATGCATCTTCTTGTATGGATGTAAACTTTGAGGTTCCACCAAATGTCAACAGTGTTAAAACACACTCAGTGGGCAAAGTTCTTAATATTGGCGTTTATTTATTATTTGCACAGCTGGTGTTGGTCCAAGTCCTTAAATAAAACCTTCTGCACATGCAGACTCGTGTTCTAATCATTCCAGCTAAATTAACCTCTGATATGAATGAATGGAAAATGTCTTAGGTGAAGGAAAATGGGTGTTATTTTTTTCATGGTACGGTGCACAAAACTAAACAGAATTGCTTGATTAGGCAATTGGAGACAGGCAACCATCCATCTTTGTTATCTTGACGGCCATTCTTCAGCCCAAATAGGCTGCTTTATAAACACATCTGGACGCTTATAATCAACTGAATCCTTCAGCCTGCGTTTTCCACAATAAGCCCACCAAAAAATTGGAACATTGCAAAACAACCACTATTAACAGCACTAGTATGAATAGTAGCAAACACATTTTCTGTATGAATTAACTGATGTAACATTAAAATTGTGAGATGTTGATCGGAAATGCAGTATGCTACAATCTACACATTATTGTTGATGCATTAAACATGCATGGGTGTGGGGTTTCAATTTCACCACCAGAGAGCGCGCTTTTCTTTTTGTAATGTCTCAGCTGGGGCAAATGGCATCTTCTGCATCGTGTCTGTGCTTCATTAAATACACTTTTAAAAACTAGTCAAAACTGTCGAACTACTTTTAAGACTACCAAAACTCTGGTGATAAATGATAATGTGTTTCTGGTCACAACGACACACAAAACATTTGTAGCAAAATAATTCAAGGCTGTCAACTAATTGTTAATTTATGTATTTGTTATAGTGATTTGCATGTGTATTTTGCTTGAAAGAAAAGTCAACAAACCTGATACTTAATACTATATTAAAACCTGATGAAGGCTTTTTAGATTTGTAATTATTTTTGAGTTACATTATTTTGGACATAGGCTAATGTCCAAAAAACATGTTTTTTTTGCTGGAAAATTTCATACATATCAATATGTTGTTAATCAAGTAAGGTGCAATAGTAAGGAATATTTAACATATGGGATCATTGTCTGGGCTTTTTACGAGTGATACCTTATATTCAGCCCTTTGAGACACTTGTGATTTAGGGCTATATAAATAAACATTGATTGATTGATCACTGGGATGAGAGGATTTCCAGATTTGCGATTATGTTGTCATTATGGACTTACATGACCAAAAAACATGTTTGTTTTGTTTAAAATGTCACCAAAACAGATCAAAGCCCTAAATAGCTAAAAACAAAATGTAAACATCCAGAATTGTAGAGCAGTAAGGCTGGTACTAACATGCAATGTCAATACTGTAAAAGTAACAAAGGCAGCACACTGCACATTGAGCTAAAATTAAAATTGTCTGTGTTGTTGAGACTTTATGTTGTTATTGATTTTCTTCTAGACTTTTTTTGTATCCTGGCTCAGGTTAACTACAGGCAAGCAAGCACTTATGTAATATGCCCACAGTATTACACCCAAGCGAAAGAGCCTACGTCACTGGTTTCCCCGATGGTACATGAGAGTGTGTGTGCGCGTGTATATGTGTATATACACATCCTGAGTCCTGACTGTGAACACGATGTCCTCATCTTGCCACGCTTTCCGGCAGCGGTCACGTTTTTCAGCTGCTGGCCTCGCTGGCCAATCAGAAACGCGGAAGACCATAATGTGGGCGGGCACCTTGGGCTCCAGACTGTGACGTCACACACCTCCCGACAAAGCCACGCCCCTGGTTGCCAAATATGGTATATTGTCTGGGTGCTGATTTCTCGATTTTTGTCTTTAAGTGACATTTTTGTGGGGGAAAGGTGGCAAATCATCGATTTTCTTGCGCCCTAAATACATTTCAATAAATTAAAGTGACAATTTAACACAAATGTCAGTGGTTGGTCCGCCCGCATGTAACAGACAGCCGGAGGAGGAGCCTCGTGTCCCGTGTACCGTACCGTGGAAAGCCGTGTGTTGGCAAGCACAGACGGGAAGGTATCCGCCCCACAATCGAGCTACCTCGCCGGGGAAACAACGACATGTTTTGACGCCTATTGTTCTTTGAAGGTAACTGAGTTTAAAAGTAAGCTGTTTATTTATGTACATTTGTTAAAATTTATATTTTACGGTTTTAAGGACAGTCGAAGCTAAAGGCTAACGTTAGCTTTGTGTGCGTCGTCAAGTTAGCACCTCGTTAGCAAAGTGCTAGGCTAAGTGTTCTTAAAATGTCCACATTTTCATTAATCCGCCGTTTAACCAATTTATAACCCTTCAAACATCCACTTTGGGTTAAATGTGTGTCTAAGACGTGTCTATGTTCGAGTGTTCTATCTTACTACTATAGTACTAGATCAACATGTATTGTACACTCAGTTTTCATACCTTATGTTTTATATATTATTACAGAGCAGACAGTGATTAACATGTAAACAGTCACCTAGTGGCGCGAATGATTTAAAATAGCTGAACAATATGTTCCACTTTAATTTATGGCATTTTTTTACAAGACTATATGAATGGAATATGACCTCAAGGAAAATAGTGGTATGTAAAACCTTCAGCATGGAATTAACTGAGTACAAGCACTTAAGAGGTATGTGTAAATGTATAATTTTCTCAGGATTAAATAAGTTATTATTAAATAAATTGGTGTATATTGTCCTTATTTATTCACTGTACACTGTATCTGTATCGGATAAGACGTCTAGCAAGTATTACACTGTTAAACATTCATAGTTCTTGTATTTCCCTATTAGAAAATAGTAACATGTAAGCAGGAATAGTAATTGCTAAGATTCTGCTTCTATCTGCTCCTTTTCAGGCATGTTGAATCATGCCAGTGTAATCATGTGATGTTCTTTTAATGTAATTTTGTCAAGCAAACTCCATTTGGGCACAGTTGATGTGATTGAGTGCCCATATACTGGACATGTGTCTTATCTGTTTCCAGATGTACCATCTCTGATTATGCTGATGTTGCGAGAGCGCCAAGCGTCGCGTCCACACCCGCAGCAACGAGAGGAGACAATGAGCGCCAAGAGGAAGGCCGATAGTGACTCAAAGGCCGCCAGCAGGCCACGCATCATGAAATCTCAAGGGAACTCGCGAGCTGACTCGGAGAGGGACTCGGGATTTTCAGGTATGATCTTAAACTTACTGCATGATTTTGAACAGATGCAACAGTTAGTCACTACTTCTTCTCCTGTAAAGATGCAAGCTCAGAGCACATGAGCTTGATAGACACCACCGATTCCGAGGACTCGCCACGCCCTTTCATGCAGTCGGGCTCACAGACGTCTGTGGTGAGAGGGTCCTACTCTCACATCTCCCCTATGATCATCATGAACAACGTCCTCCTCAAACAGGTAGTCGGACTTCCTTACGTCGACGTATAGTGCTGTCATTCTTAGCCTTGCTACTTTTTTATTGTTGTACCAATGAAGATGTTTGTGTTTTCTGACTTATAAATGTTGGTACAATGTTGGATACTTTTGCTAAACAAAGCCATCCATTTTCTCCCACTTACCCCTTTCGGGGTGCGGGGGTGGGGCGGCTGGAGCTTATAACAAGCAAGGAAGCAAGTAACCAGCTGATCAATCGATCATGTCAACCTTGGCACACAAGATTGTGATCACGGCGCCGCTTTAGTTTGTCTGCGTTAGCGCTTATAATAACAATATCGCTAATACTTGGTTAATATTCAAGTCACGTAATGTAAATGGAGTATTGTTGGCGCTTTTTTGATATTTTTTATTGGGTTTTATGGGCGGAATAGAGGACCTCCCATTGGCTCCCCTGGAATTAGAATGCATGAAGTGAAATATATTTTTATATAGCACTTTTCACTAGAGACTCAAAGCGCTTTACATAGTGAAACCCATTACATACGAACTCAAAAACTGTGAAGTTTGCACGTTGTGTAAATCGTAAATAAAAACAGAATACAATGATTTGCAAATCGTTTTAAACTTACATTCAATTGAATAGACTGCGAAGACAATATATTTAATGTTCGAACTGAGAAATAATTTTTTTTTGCAAATAATCATTAACTTAGAATTTAATAGCAGCAACAAATTGCAAAAAGGTTGGCAGAGGGGCACTTTTACCGCTGTGTTACATGGCCTTTCTTTTTAACAACACTCAGTAAACATTTGGGAACAGAGGATACCAATTTTTGAAGCTTTTCAGGTGGAATTCTTTCCCATTCTTGCTTGATGTACAGCTTAAGTTGTTTAACAGTCCGGGGTCTCCGTTGTCTTATTGTACGCTTCATAATGCGCCACACATTTTCAATGGGAGACAGGTCTGGACTACAGGCAGGCCAGTCTAGTACCCGCACTCTTTTACTACGAAGCCACGCTGTTGTAACACATGCAGAATGTGGCTCGGCATTGTCTTGCTGAAATAAGCAGAGGCGTCCATGAAAAATAAGTTGCTTGTACCTTTCAGCATTAATTGTGCCTTCACAGTTGTGTAAGTTACCCATGCCTTGGGCACTAATACACCCCCACACCATCACAGATGCTGGCTTTTGAACTTTGCGCCTATAACAATCCGGATGGGTTTTTTCCTCTTTGGTCCAGAGGACACGACGTACACAGTTTCCAAAAACAATTTGAAATGTGGACTCGTCAGACCACAGAATACCTTTCCACTTTGCATCAGTCCATCTTAGATTAGCTCAGGCCCAGCAAAGCCAGCAGCGGTTCTGGGTGTTGTTGATAAATGGCTTTTGCTTTCCATAGTAGAGTTTTAACTTGCACTTACAGCTGTAGCAACGTACTGTAGTTACTGACAGTGGTTTTTTTAAGTGTCCCTGAGCCCATGTGATGATATCCTTTACACCAGGGGTCCCCAAACTACGGCCCGCCAGCGTCCAAAATCCAGCCCGCAGGAAGTCCCAAGTTAAAAAAAATAAAATAAATAATGTATTATTATTTTAAAAAATCTGTCGTTTCTAATCCATTTTATACCGCTTGTTACTCTCTGTGTTGCCTAGCCGCTCAGGCAAATCATATTGTCTAAAAATGCATTTTCCCATCGATAACGTGACATCATCGCGCTTGCCAGACACTGCAGCGTGGCAAGTGCGCGCCCTTTCAGTCAATTAATGCGCAAGGAATATATATATATATAATGTATATATATATATATATGTATATATATATATACAGTATATATATATATACTTGTTTGAGATATATATATATATATATATATATATATATATATATATATATATATATATATATATATATATATATATATATATATATATATATATATATATATATATATATACACACATATATACATTAGGGCTGCAACAACTAATCTATTAAAATCGATTATAAAAATAGTTGGCGATTAATTTAGTCATCGATTCGTTGGATTTGTGCTATGCGCATGCGCAGAGGCTACTTTTTTTATTTATTTTTTATTTAAAAATTTTTTTTTTTATAAACCTTTATTTATAAACTGCAACATTTACAAACAGCTGAGAAACAATAATCAAAATAAGTATGGTGCCAGTATGCTGTTTTTTCCCCAATAAAATACTGGAAAGGATAGAAATTTAGTTTGTCTCTTTTATCCGATTATTAATCGAAGTAATAATCGATAGATTAATCGATGATCAAATGAGTTGTTAGTTGCAGCCCTAATATACGTACATACATACATAAAGATGTTTCCTTCCATTTTGACTGTCAGGACTACCGATGTTTTTGCAGTATTTGTAAAGAAGCGTGTGTATTTTCGCAATAATTTGACCTTTTTACTTGTTAGTTTTCTCAGTATATCCAAGAGTATCTTCTTGTTTTTATTTTTCTTTGGCTTCTAATGAGTGGATGTGAGCACACTGCCTGAGAAAATTATTTTTCTGATATTTAGAAAATTATATGTCTTAAACAAATCTAGTTTTTACAGGTTTTAGGATCATGTACGCACTCAAATAGATTTGTTTTAAACCAAATTACACAAGAAATGTAAATTTAGATCCATTATTGAATGTAATTACCAAACTCTACAATTATTTTTTTGTACATGCAGAACATAGATCACAGTTGTTGTTTTTTTATTATGTTCACATTTAGTGTGTTTGTAGCAGTATTTCAGATGTTCAGTGCCAGAATTTGGGTCCAGTTACGTTCCCCATGTCATTTAAAAGACCGGCCGTATTATGAGTGAATTATGAACGTTGCACCATTTTATATGCTATGTCTGCTTATATTGTACTACAACTGCAGGAATGCCCATTGGATCAATCAATCCACTTTATTTATATAGCACATTTTACAGACAGAATGTTTCCAGAGTTCTGCACCTTATAAAACAATAAAAATTAACCAAGTAAAAGCATTTCCAATTGCAATAGATAAAATAAATACAAACACCAAAATAAGTAAAACAAAACAAATAAGAGACACAGAGGACCACACGACTCATGCCAAGTTAAAAGCCAAAAGTAGGTTTAAGGCGAGGAGGCAGCTGATCAGTCAATCATGTCAACATTGGCACACAAGCTAGGGATCACGGCACCGCTACAAATAGTTTGTCTGCGTTACCGATTATAATAACAATATCACTAATACTTGGTTAATATTCAAGTCACGAAATGTAAATGGAGTATTGTTGCCGCTTTTTGGATGTGATGAAATGGCCCTTGGACCATAATACGGAAGGTGGAGAGTAAATTTGGATGAGGTCCATCATGTACTTTTTTAAAATCTTTATAAACAAACTATCTTAAAATCAATTCTAAATCGAAAAGGGAAGCCAGTGTAAGATGCAAAAATTGGGGAGATGTGCTCCCTTTTGTTTGGTTCCTGTTAAAAGCTGTACAAACGTACGGCCCGTGGGCCGTTTTAGGCTCGCAAACAGGTGTAATCCGACCCAAAGATCAGTTTGCTAAATATAAAAATGACCTGCATTTTTTATGAACTGCTGTTTTATATGTGTCCACTGGATGTCACAATAGCAATTCAAGTGTAACCGATGTTACACATGACAGTGTTTGCGGATGACATGTCAGTTGACTTTAGGCGCTCTCCGGATTGCCTGTCGCTACTCCAATCAGCGCAGGTGCTGCTGTTGTGGCTGACAGCAGATGGCAGCAGTATCGAAGCACAATACCTTTTTTCATCGTAAATTATCCACTCAACAGATAAAATAATGGAACGGTAAGATGCAAAGCCTTAAGGCAACTTGACCTTCATCTTTTAGTTAGAGTTCCATGCAGCACTTGCAATTAATTGAATGCACGATGTGGACCCTGAACACCATTGTAAAAATATGTTTCTACATTTGTTATTTGTTACATTTGATTTTATCCTAAAATCTTTTGTAGTTACCTTGATTGCTTTGGTGTCGTTTTGATAATTGTTTTGTTTATATTATAAGTGTAACATTTGAATGATGGTAAATGAATGTGTTGTGGCACTTGCGGACTTCATCAATGCAGCATTTTGAGAAAACACTTTGTTGCTTTTCCAAAAAAAATGTATGGCAAACTGCCAACATGTGAATCCCAAACAGGAAGTGCTTGAAGTTTATTGGCTTTTAAAAACACTCAGATGAAGTATAAGTTCATTGTGTTCTCCATGGTGTTTTTGAAATTGCAAAAAAAAAAATTCTTAGATTTTTCAACTAACTTGAAGTTTTTTTTTAAGACGATTATTTGTAATATATACATTTTCAAAAGATTTGATAAAAGCCAAAGATGATAAAACTTGATTTAACGGTGGTGTTGATTTTTTTCCAACTCAAAATTTGACGCCAAAGCTGGTTTGGATTGGTGTGACTTAGGGTGGGGGGTATGGTTATTTTTTGAGGTTGACAGTTATATTTGGCAGTGGTTTGCTTAAAAATGATAGTATGTGCCATGTTTTTTAAATATTTCAGAGTGGGATTATATAAAGAGCAAACAGGATGGGCCCAAGAATTGATCCCTGGGGGACTCCACAGTCAATGCGGGAATTGATGTTGTATTTCTTATTCAAGTAATGCATTTGTTTGTCACAGACATGCATAAGCACTAAGTGAGGTATTTAAGGAGATATGGTTTTGTTGTGGTGGTTGAGGGTATTAAGTTTAATTGGGTGGTTAATGACTGTAAAAACTGTAAACAAAACGATAACATGTCAATCGGTGTGCTGCTCTTTACGGCGCAATGATATTGACTGTGTTGTCTTGGCAGCCCGAAAACCACCCTGCAGCCATGAAGAACTGGGGCTTCAGACCCGCTGTGGAGGTGGTTCAGCCGGTGGTCCAGCAGCCTCAAGTGGTTTTCCTCCAGCCAGTCGTCTCCCGTCGAGCTTCCTCGGCCACCAAGGAGGCCTCCCGACACAGGCGGCCCAAGAAGTATCTTCCCATCCTCAAGTCTTACCCCAAGATTGCGCCACATCCTGGAGACAGCTCCAGCTCGTCGGGTAGGGGCACTGCCTCCTCCTCCTCCTCCTCGTCTTCTTCCTCATCTTCTTCGGGATCGGAAAAAGGGGGCACTTTAGCTTCCAGTCACCGTGACAACAGTCAGAAAGAGAAGCAGCAGAAAAGCGAAAGTGGTCGCTTGGGCCCTCTTTCCGGGACTCCGAACTCAAGTCTGCCGCAGAGTCGACTCCCTCAAACGTCAAACCACAGCGAGCCGCCTTCGCCAGCTGTCAGCGGGCCAGAACTCACGCCCTCGCCAGCTCTCTTCAATAGCCTGATGCCCCTCGACCACAGAGAGGACACCTCCCTGGTTGAACAGAAGTGTGACGACGACGACGACACCAGGAGGAAACGCTTTTGCAACACCTACAACATCCTTTGCAGGTCGGGCCTCCTGGACATCACGCTGCGCACCAAGGAGCTGCTCCGGCAGAACCGCCGCACCCAAACGGACTTGGACCGCCTTCGACAGCACACGGACCTCTTTCTGCAGGCCGTGGGCAGCGGCGATGCAGACATTTACGTCAAGCTGCATGCCAGCCTTCAGGGGGATGAGGACAAAGAGAGGGAGCGGCTTAAAGACTGATTAGACTTGGACAGAACGGCAAATCCTCCAACCTGAGATGGCAAGAAGGTGGCCAGTTTAGGAGGAGGACAAGGGTAGGGGGTTGTGAACACAGACTGATGGACCGAGAGTAATGTGACCCACATTTGACACCCCTTCCTTCACACAGTTGGCACTGGCCTACATTTTGTCTGCCACTTTCCCTCAGGATCGCATACATTTTTATTACTGCATTATTATCCACGATACTTTTATGTACTCCGGCGACACAACAGACACTTTTTAACACCACAATGAAACCATATTCATTTTCCTGTACCGTATATCTGCTTAAATGAAAGGTGGGGCTTATTGTGGACTGAGACCTGTAAACCACATTCGCATACAACTTCATGAACACAGCTGTACTTCCTCATGTAGTGGCCTCTGGGGTTTATTTACTCAACTGCAGAGATTACCAGGCTGGCATTAAACTGAACAGCCCTTTTATATTTGCAAAAATAATATTTTGTCATTGGCATCAACAATGCTTCCATTTGAAAATATTTTCTACAATATGCAATATAACTGGTATGGCAATACTTTTAAAAAGCCATACACTTAGGAATAGATTAAATGCCAACACTAAATTTGCCCTAGTTAGTGTGAATGTTGTCTATCTGTGTTGGCCCTGCGATGAGGTGGCCTGAGGACTGTTAAGCGCCCTCAAGTCTTGAAAGGAGCTATACTAAAGTCCAAAACATGATTACTAGTATGCTAATAAGCAGTTTAGTCGTAGTAATATTACTTCATAGCTTCAGTGAAGTGCTATTACAGATTTTTTTTCCAGGCATGCTTGTTGAAATTTTCCACAGCACTTGCTCCACTTTTTTGCAGCGGTTTCTCGTTAAGCTCCCTTCGTTAACGTCCACCATGCCTAGTGTGTCACAGAGCGCTATAAAATGCAGCAGTAAAGTTAATATGACAAAATGTAAAAATATACATTTATATGCTCATTTAAACCCTGCAGTTAATTGAGATGAGATAAGAGACAATGAGCACAGAGGCCACTGTTTGATGAAATGCAATTATTTTGTTTGGTCTCTGGGATGCCATTCGAACCTGGACCTTTCTTGCTGTGAGGCAACACTGCAGACCACTCATCCAGCGTGCTGCCCTAACTGCACAGTGAAGCTTCAGTTTCACTTCAAAAGGTCGGGTCATGACCGGGCGTCCTTGGTATGTGCGCGTCATGGCCACGCAGAGTTCAACTGAGGTCTTTGCAGTGCACAGAAAATTCCAGACGCTTTTATGCAACTCCAAGCAGAGCTTTGATGGCGGCTTTTTTTCAAACAGTTTGGCTGACATGTCCGCTTCACTTTGACCATGTGATATCACCATGTCCCGAACCTTTCTAAGTGAATGCGCAGCTTTTTTTTTTTTTTTTCCATTTTTTAACGCGCCTAAAGTTACTTTTTTCATAGTTCGTGATAGGCAAGCTATCGACTTATTGAGACGCCCGGCCCTTCTGCGCATGCTCTGCATTTGCGCCATGCCACAAAACCCACTTCCTGTTAGTAAAGCAGCAGCTTCCTGTTAGCTCGACCGCAACTCTGTCGTGTCGTCGCCTTTTGTGTGAGTTGTTGCTGTTTGAAAACTGTAAAGAAAGAAAAAGACCAGTTAGTTGCACGTGGACTGAATTTTAAATGAGCTTGTTTTCACGAATTGGCCTTAACATTTTGTGGTGCGTTCAAGCACCCTCGAAAGGCAGCTAGTTTGTTGACGTCATTCTAACAGTGAACCACTCACATTACTTTTGAAATATATTGTAGTAAAAACAACTACTTGAACATGATTAATGTGAGACAGAAAGTGATACTCTGAATACAAAATGCTCGTCTTTGGACTAACTAATATAATTTCAAGATTTCTGGGCCCTCAAAATGTCCCAACATTTTAATCTTACAACTCAAACACTTGAAAATGGTTCTAGGGTTTAAACTGTGCTAAGCTGTTAGTCAATGTGCTTGTAGTCTTGTTAGACACTATTTTGTCTGTCAGCATCTTTTATTTACATCCCCTTTTCTTGACCATGTGACATTGAGTCTGAATTAATCCCCTTGGGAAAAACGAGCCCGTCCGTTTATAGCTACGATCATTTATGTTTGAAAACTAATTTTTTTTATGTTACAGTTTAAACTTCTGTCTGAATAAGAACGACACTAGCGGTTTTTCAAGCCCTTATCGACTGACCCAGTAGCGGGTTGGACAATCAGCGACTTTCCAGCTGATTCAAGAGCCGTTTCGCTTATAATCAACTTTGTTGGCTAATTGTGTCGTTCTTTATTTTACTGTTATCGCATATTTGTTACCGATCAGCCTTTGTGCAATCTTTTTGGAGGACATTGCTATTCAGCTTTACACCCTGTCTTTTGTGACCCAAGACGCGTTCGAGTATGGTCATTGTGCATTTATTGCTTGCTTCCTCAGGATGATGGGTGGGCCTTGTTGAATTATTGAAACAAACGAGACCAACACGCAATTGGAACATACTTAATTCGGACAAAACAAAACCGTTCTACCGTTTTCTGCCAGTAACTGGCTTAAAGTCCCTGACTATTATTACAAATAAACGCTTCACTGTCATTTGCATTCAGTCGTAATGAAAGGACGCACAAAATGCAGGCGACGTTTATCTTGCAGCCTTAAATTCAAACGTCGATGTGTACATTTGTCTGTGTTGACTGTTTGAATCGGACATAAACAACTATGAACTCATGTTTCCGACTGAAAGTACAGTACAGTATCCTAGCGTTTTTTGTTACTATTCCAAGGCAGACAGTGCATTTATTCTGGGATCAACACAAATAATAATTTCATTTATTTTGTGTTCGTGAGGTGATTTTGGACTATTTTGTATACTTCATGTCATTGTAATAAATGTTACTTTTAAATTAAGACCGTACTTGTCATGTCATTATTTGACCCATAGACAGCAGTATAGTCATTACAAAATGGAGAAGGTGGTGTTAATAATATTGTCCCATACGAGACGCCGTACAGCTTCTCTGGCGAGCTAGCAATGCTGTTTTTTGGGACGAGATAAACTAGGTTCTCTCAAAAAAGTGTCGTCGTTACGTCACTGCTGCAAGGTAACATTTAGACTTATGCTCTATTGTCTAGTTTCCCGTTGCTTGTGTCTGTAAGTTTGAACACCGGTCGGCTCGCTATTAGCCCTGGCGGCTGAGTAGCTAGTGGCTAACAACACCGGCCGCCAAAGTTAATGACACTTTACCAGCGTCGTCTGTTTTTGGCATCCTTGACAACACTCACCATGCTGCCGAACTGTGGTTTAAGAAGAAGTTTGTGGCCATGAATGAGTTGAATGTGCTTATAGTTGTTGTATATCTGACATGTATGCTCGCGCCGACTGGGCCATGATTAGGACTACGACTTACAGGATGACCACATACTCATGACTGGAGGATATTTTAGCAGGTCGGATTTAAGGTGAGTACATATTGTTTTAATGAGTGTATAAAATGTGATACTAGTATGTTTGTTCTGTTGCTTTGCAGGTGACACACAGCAGGGACACTCATGCTTTCCGATGAGCTGGACTCCAAACCAGAGGTGACATCAAATAATACAGCAACCTAAATAATACCTGTTATATGTCATATACGTGACTGTCACTGGACGTTCTCGATGTTTTTTTGTGTCTGTCTGTCCTTCAGCTGCTGGTGCAGTTTGTCCAGAACACTTCCATCCCTCTGATTCAGGGTCTGGAGGACTCTGAGCCCAAACAATCCTGCCTGCCTCTGCTGGCCCCTGTTGAAAACTCACTGTGCAGCCAGCTGGAGCTAACAGGTGCAAACATCACTACTACATTCATACAAAGAATAACAGTATTTACTACTATTATCTCCTTTACTAGCCTCTTGTTCTGTTCTATTTTTACCTTGTTTTATCTTGCAAGGTAGTTTTGTGTGGCACCATTGCACTGTAAAAAAAAATATCTCTATGTGAACCTGTTCACTGACTGGCCATGAATATCTTATGAATTAATAAACTATAAAATAAAAAGGTATGTATAATAATGATAACACAGATTGTCGTCATGTTATTGTGACTGACAATACCGTTACACAACTTATAATAGTGTAGGTGAAGTTGGCCCTCCCACCTTGTCCAAATCTCCCCAAATGTGTTTCAATCGTTTGTGCTTTGTTTGTGATGCAAACTTTTTCCTCATTGCCATTGTGGTTTTTAAGTTATTCTATAAAATATTTTCATCATCCCATCTTGTCTAAATCACCCCAAATTTTTTCCATTTGTTTGTGCTGGTTGGCGCTGCAGAAGTCTTTGGTCTAACTAGTATAGTTTTTAAATGATTAACCTTTCAATATTCATAACCACCCCACTCCCAACCCCCACCCACTATTATATTTTTTAAATTAACATTTTATGGTTTTATATTATTAATGTGTATTTATTGTGTTATCAATCATACTCTCCCCAAACATGTCCCATTTAATTGTGCTATGATTGTGCTGCAACAATTTTTGGTCTAACTATTGTAGTTAAGTTAACGTTTTGTGATTCACCTGTGTGAGGTCGCACCCCCCCCCCCCCCCCCCCCCCACCTTGTCCAAATCACCCCAAACTTGTTCCATTTGTTTGTGCTGGGTGGTATGGCAATTTTTTTGGTCTAACTAGTATAGTTTTTCAATCAAAGTTTACTCATATAGCCCTAAATCACGAGTGTCTCAAAGGGCTGCACAAGCCACAATGAGTTTTAAGTTATTACCGTTTCAATATTTATAACCTGCACCCCCCACCAGGTCAACACCAAACCCAAACTAGTCCCTATAAAATATTTAATTGATATTGTTATCCTGTATTTTTGTCTGATTTATAGTTGTGATAAAAATGTAATCATTCAATGATCTTGAGAGTTTGAAGTATGGGGACGGCGTGGCGAAGTTGGTAGAGTGGCCGTGCCAGCAATCGGAGGGTTGCTGGTTACTGGGGTTCAATCCCCACCTTCTACCATCCTAGTCACGTCCGTTGTGTCCTTGGGCAAGACACTTCACCCTTGCTCCTGATGGGTGCTGGTAGCGCCTTGCATGGCAGCTCCCTCCATCAGTGTGTGAATGTGGAAATACTGTCAAAGCGCTTTGAGTACCTTGAAGGTAGAAAAGCGCTATACAAGTATAACCATTTATCATTTATTTATTTAAGTATAAGTATTAGAATTGGTATGACCAATAGTGTCCCTGTAACTACTTGGTATTGGATTGATACCCAAATTTGAAGTATCGCTCAAAATGAATATGAAATAGCTAAACAAAAGAAGACCAAGTGTTTATTACATTTGAACAAAAGTGTAGATATAACCAATGTTTCAACATAAATTAACCAGATATTAACAAGTAGATTAATACTAGTTTTGAGGAAACAATACAACTGGAAATTATACAATATGTTTTATCAGTATTCCCCAACTTTTTTTGCACCACGTACTGTTTTAATGTAGGCATTATGTTCAGGGACCGGCTTTCCACTTGTGCCAGATAAATACAGCAAAAATAAGTGCATTAAAAATACAACTCACTATAACGCTGAATTAGTGGAAGCCCAGGGCTTGTTTCTTTGCAATGAGATGCAGATGGAAATCAGCCTTTGGCTTCAATCTGTCACATTTATGTTTTATATGTTCATTAATGTGCATTGTATCATGTCACAAAGTTATATAAAATATAACAAATGGCAATTTCCTATGAGGAGTTTTATTGCACATATATAAACAAGCTTATTGGTGTGTCTAGTGCAGGGGTCACCAACGCGGTGCCCGCGGGCGCCAGGTAGCCCGTAAGGACCAGATGAGTAGCCCGCTGGCCTGTTCTAAAAATAGCTCAAATAGCAGCACTGTAGCGGCGAACAGCTGTCTCGTCAGCTGATGCGCGAGCGCGTAACTGCGGCTGCTTGGCAACCAGCCAAACCCCACTTAATAAAATTATATTTTATTTTAGAGCACATCCACATCCCTATTCACCTAGGCAACCCCAGGAAATGTATATAATTCTGCATTATTATCAGTTTACGTTCACGCGAAGGTATAACGCGGCGCACTCCCGTCTCGTCTGCTGGTGCGCGAGCCCGGTAATTAGACAGCTGTGTCAAATCAAGGAGTACAAAAGACGCCAGCGCAGAGTGGAGAAAGGTTTGGTTCATTACAGATAACAGAGTTGTGCCAAAAGTGTACCAAAACCAAAAGCTGAACGGACAGCCGGTAAGATTGCACTTTATTTCTCTTTGTGGGTGTGGCGCACCTGTTGCGCTGGTGAGATGGGGGGGGGGGAGTTGTGTGCATGTAGCGTGCTTAGTCTGGAGGCTAAATACACACGGTGGTTTGTGTAACTGTTGTTTAGTAAGGAAGTGTTGTGATTCTTTGCTTAGTTTGATAAACTGAAGTCTACTAACACTGCTAAAGACTGCTAAAAAGACTAAAGAAGAAAAAAGAAGCTGTTTCTTCGTTGGAAAAACTGTTGCAAACTAAAGGAAAATAAAAGGAAAAAAGTAACTACGGTCTGGTCTTTTGAGTGAAATCCAGAAGCCACATTCAGCATTGGTACATCCCTTCAAGTGTGGGATAAGCACAGTGAAAAAAGCAAAACACTTGACAAGCACTTACCAGTGAGCTGCCTCTATTTTTTTAAATGTTATTTATGAGTGTTGGTTGCTGGGGTTCAATCCCCACCTTCTACCTTCCTAGTCACGTCCGTTGTGTCCTTGGGCAAGACACTTCACCCTTGCTCCTGATGGCTGCTGGTTAGCGCCTTGCATGGCAGCTCCCGCCATCAGTGTGTGAATGTGTGTGTGAATGGGTGAATGTGGAAATACTGTCAAAGCGCTTTGAGTACCTTGAAGGTAGAAAAGCGCTATACAAGTATAACCCATTTATCATTTATCATTTACTAGCAAGCTGGTCTCGCTTTGCTCGACATTTTTAATTCTAAGAGAGACAAAACTAAAAAAAAATTTAAAAATCCAAGAAAATATTTTAAAGACTTGGTCTCCACTAACTGACAAAGAAACAGATAACAGATTTGGTGTCCAGTTCAAAGTGTGACATGATTTATTTATAAATTTGAGAGTTGACTTTTGTATTTTACATGAGTTATTAATTGTACAAACATGGTGCAAAGTAATTCATGATTTGTTCAAAAATGTTAGTGGCTAGCTAGTTAAAATAGGATATTGTGATTTCACAAGACTGTCTTACAAGTGATCATTTGAAAATGTTTAATTTGAAAAATGTGCACTTAGAGAAAATATAAAAATAAAGTGTTGCATATTGATATTTATCTGTTTCTATATATATTTATTGTGAGAAATCATTAAGATGATCAGTGTTTCCACAAAGATAAATATCATTAATTATTAATAATAACATAGAGTTAAAGGTAAATTGAGCAAATTGGCTATTTCTGGCAATTTATTTAAGTGTGTATCAAACTGGTAGCCCTTCACATTAATCAGTACCCAAGAAGTAGCTCTTGGTTTCGAAAAGGTTGGTGACCCCTGGTCTAGTGGGACAGGCGAAAGTTAAGTCAGAGAAAATGCAGTCATTTATAAATTATTTAATGTTTCTCTGCGGCCCGATAGCAAATGCGTCACAGACCGGTACCAGTCCCCGGACCAGTGGTTGGGGACTAGCATACGTCGTGAGGATACGTCAGCAGCTAAATAAGCAGTCTCTGTAACCCATTTTTGAAATTGTTCTATTATTTATATACCAAATAATATATCGTGATATACAGTATATTGTTACCGCAGGGGGCTGCGGTTTATATTGATACATAGATTTTAGGCCATATTGCCCGTACCCCGTGTATTTTAGGGCTGCAACAACTAATCGATTATAAAAATAGTTGGCGATTAATTTAGTCATCGATTCGTTGGAGCTATGCGCATGCGCAGAGGCAATTTTTTCTTTTTTATATATATATATATATTTATTTAAAAACTTTTTTTTTTATAAACCTTTATTTATAAACTGCAACATGTACAAACAGCTGAGAAACAATAATCAAAATAAGTATGGTGCCAGTATGCTGTTTTTTTTCTCAATAAAATACTGGAAAGGATAGAAATGTAGTTTGTCTCTTTTATCCGATTAGTAATCGATTAATCGAAGTAATAATCGACAGATTAATCGATTATCAAATTAATCGTTAGTTGCAGCCCTAGTGTATTTATGAATATGTATTCGCATACGTGTGTACGTACTGTGTCTTTTTCAGTAGGTTCTTAAAAACGGCAAAGTGTTCTTACAGGTCCTTTAAATAAACAGCAATTTTAGTGGGGTTTGTTTTGTATTGTCCAGATGGAGCATTGAGTTCTGAGCCAGAGAATTCTTCCTCTCTGTCTGAGCTCAGGGGGGTCTCATTGGACCAAAGCCCGCCGCTGGTGGTGCAGACGCACAGCACGCACCCGCGGGCGTCACCCAGCCCCCCGCCCATCCTCCATGACCTGCAGCAGTCGGATGGCACGTCCTACGTCCTGCTCAACCTTGCTAAAAGTAACACTTACACATTGTAATAACGTCAAAAGAGTGGTGAGTCACCAAATTCACTTCCTTCTACCAGGTATCACCACGTCCTCGGACTCCCTCATCTTTGCCACGGATGGCGCTGGTGATGAGGAAGACGAGGGCGTGTCGCCGGGGGACTACGGCTTGGACGGCGGCGCTCCTTGGTATCTGCGAGTGCAGGAACTGGCTCATGATAGCCTCATTGCGGCCACACGGGCACAGCTGGCTCGTGATGCCAAAGCCAGTCAGGACGCCAGGGCACCAAACGTCGCCATTAACGGTTAGATTTTTTTCCCACTAAAGACATCTTGGGTCGTATACTGAAAACTCGAAAGATCTGGAGTAGGGATGGAATGGTTTATGAAAAAAAATGTGTGTGTTGCTTGGATCATGTGTTTCTTTGTCGTACTAATCACTTTAGAGCAGGGGTCTCAAACACGCGGCCCGCGGGCCAATTGCGGCCCGCAAGACATTATTTTGCGACCCGCACCTTAATATGAAAATTTAATGTTAGTGCTGCCCGTGAGTTTTATATGAATGGCGCTTGACAGCGTCATACTTGTAAACCCTCCGATTTTTCCGGGAGACTCCCAAATTTCAGTGCCCCTCCCGGAAATCTCCAAGGGCAACCATTCTCCCAAATTTCTACCTATTTGCACCCAGACAACAATATTAAGGGTGTGCCGTGACGGCACTGCTTTAAGCGCCCTCGACAGCCTGTACAAACAGCGGGCCAGCTCAGTCACATGTTGTATTTGGCTTCTGTAGACACACGTAAGCGACTGCAAGACATACTTGATCAACAGCCACACAGGTCACACTGAGGGTGGCTGTATAAACAACTTTAACACTGTTACAAATATGCGCCACACTGTGAACCCACACCAAACAAGAATGACAAACACATTTTGGGAGAACATCCGCACCATAACACAACATAAACACAACAGAACAAATACCCAGGATCCCATGCAGCCCTAACTCTTCCGGGCTACAATATACACCACAATGTCCAGTCCGCGGAAATGAGCGAGAATGCGTCCAGGGAGACCGAGGTGTCCAATACATGTTTATTCAGCCAGACCTCCGTGAAACTTGTTAGTCTCAACGCTACCTCTGCAGCCCCGCCTTTTCCTGTACACCACGTCCAGTCTCTCCACGCGAAAAGGTTGCATCAGGGAAAAGGTTTCCCTGATGCAACCTTTTCGGTGCAAAACCTTCCTGTGTGACGTCCTGTGTGAGTGCAACAAAATAAAGGTTTCATAAAAACAGCTTTTTTGTACTTAAAGCACTCATTGATATATTTATGTCATAACATTTTAAGGTTTGACTTAAAATACTGGTCAAAATTGTCCAATGATGTATTGCATCAATCCGTTTGTATTAATTTAACAGACATTTTTGTTTTGATTCAAACCAAAAATTGTAGCACCTATAAAGCTTGTGCTTCACTTTATGTACCGTATTTTCCGCACTATAAGGCGCACCTAAAAACCTCCAATTTCCTCAAAAGCTGACAGTGCGCCTTACAATCCGGTGCGCCTTATATATGGACCAATATTGAGCCACAACAGGTCTCACAACTATGGTAACTACGCCGAGCTTCTTCTTCTTCTACGGGGGAAAATGAAGTCGGCGGCTGCTAACCGTAGTTGCGAGACCTAAACTTTATGTAAAGACCCAAAAATGGCTCCTTTTAAGAGACACGCTTACGACACAGAGTTTAAACTCAAGGCGATCGATCAGTCACGCAGTAGAACACGGGAATAGAGCAACAGCGAGAGAATTTAACATTAACAAATCAATGGTGCGAAAGTGGAGGAAGCAACATGATGACCTGCGCTAAGTATCCATCCATTTTCTACCGCTTAATCCCTTCGGGGTCGCGGGGGGCGCTGGAGCCTATCTCAGCTACAATCGGGCGGAAGGCGGGGTACACCCTGGCCAAGTCGCCACCTCATCGCAGGGCCAACACAGATAGACAGACAACATTCACACTCACATTCACACACTAGGGCCAATTTAGTGTTGCCAATCAGCCTATCCCCAGGTGCATGTTTTTGGAGGTGGGAGGAAGCCGGAGTACCCGGAGGGAACCCACGCAGTCACGGAGAGAACATGCAAACTCCACACAGAAAGATCCCGAGGCCGGGATTGAACTCACAACTACTCAGGACCTTCGTATTGTGAGGCAGACGCACTAACCCCTGTTCCACCGTGCTGCCTTGCGCTAAGTAAAGAAGACTAAACAGAGTTTCCGAGGGAACAAAGCCAGATGGCTACAGTTGGAGGACAAACTCGAACAGTGGGTTGTTGAACAGAGAGCAGCAAGTAGAAGTGTCAGTACAATAACTATTTTTTTTGTTGACATTCCCTTTAGCGCAGCTCCATCTAATGGATGCTTAACGTAACCCCAGCCTCTACTGTAGCGTCTATTCTATGCGCCTTATAATGCGGTACGCCTTATATATGAACAACGTTTTAAAATAGGCCATTCATTGAAGGTGCGCCTTATAATCCGGTGCGTCTTATAGTGCGGTAAATACGGTAGTCCGTATACAATGTGCTTGTATAGATAGTGCAGTTAATTTTTTTGTGTACTCTAATTCAAGGCTCAGCCTTAGGAACCACGTTGAATTTTTTTGTAAAATATTTTCCTAAGAACCGCAACGGATAAATGGTAATAATGGATTATTAAGATATTTGACATTCTGAGGTGCGCCGGACAAAAAAACGTAGAGTTTGTAAACGTTCCACCCTTAATTTGGAGCCAATCTATCATTTTATAATCCAGCTAAAACCAATACATTTATATATAGATATGTTAATGAGTTGCATATATTTAAAGAAAGCTTTGTAAGTGGTAAAACGAGTTATTGTTTTTGGTATTAATAATTGAGGTTTTTTCTGTAGTGTTTTTTAGTATCGTTTAGCTGTATTTTTAGAAAGTGCTGTGGGCAGTTTGGACACGTGCCTTAGGATAATTTTGCATTAGGTCATGCCTAATGACATCTGATATCAGAGCTATTGCTCCGTTTGGATTGATTTGAGATATTCTACAGTAAGCATGAAATGTGTAATATTGAATTTTGGATCTCATTGGTTGAGGTGTTAGCAGCTTGTTCATTGTGTTGTCATCAGTGATTTCATGTCTAGACTAATATTAGAAGCGGAAAGAAGACTAAAGAAGCGAGCGTTCTTTTCAGGAGGCATCAAAAGACGAAAGGAGGTCAGAGCAGATGAAATGAAACAAAATCTAATCAGCAGTGACGAAAACGCTTTTCAGACGCTGTCATCACAAGTCTCGCAATCAAATTAAATTTGTAGCCTGATGGTTTGCTTGTCCAGCTTCATGAAGCTGTAAAATGTCACATTGTCATGTCAGCTGATTGAAGGTAAATAGAGCATCCATACAATAGATGAATATATTTAATAATAGTAATAAGAAAAGTGATTTGCATGTCAAGTTGTGGCATGTTTGAGTCCACACAGGACAGCATCACAACATGCGCTTGATGAAATATGTCCTAGGAAATGTTCCCTAATCTTTCAACTCTCTGGAAAGCTCCAATGCTGCCATGTGGTCAGGAAAGTTCTCCGGGCTTCATTCTGTGTATGCTGAAAGTTTCCCCTATAGTTGCCAGGTGCATGGTTTACAAAAGTACAGTGTATAACTGGCAGGTCAAAAATATAAACAGCGGTGGCTGTAGGGAACCTTCTGATGTAGTTTTTATCGCCAGAAGTATCTGAATGAGAAATATCATGATTGGTCCTGGGTTCGATCTTGCGCTCGGGATCTTTCTGTGTGGAGTTTGCATGTTCTCCCCGTGACTGCGTGGGTTCCCTCCGGGTACTCCGGCTTCCTCCCACCACCAAAGACATGCACCTGTGGATAGGTTGATTGGCAACACTAAGTTGTTCCTAGTGTGTGAATGTTGTCTGTCTATCTGTGTTGGCTCCGCGATGAGATGGCGACTTATCCAGGGTGTACCCCACCTTCCGCCCGAATGCAGCTGAGATAGGTTTAGGCGAGCCCGAAAGGGATAAGGGGTAGAAAAAGGACAGATGGATGGATGATTGGTTAGCAAATTTATCCAGCACTGCATTCACTTTAAAATGCTGTTACACATACTGTATGTTGGTGTGAGACTCATGTGTGTTACACTTCTGTTTTTTACAATTAATTCATCAGCATTGTTCATGCTGAGTCAGCAGTTTGCTCTTTACTGCTCGCTGTTCAACTCGGGTGTCCCGATCCAGTATTGATATCGGTCGTTTATCAGTGGGACAAAAAAGGAATCATGGACTTACATGTAAAATATCTGATACAAGCAGCATGTTGACTGTTGCAAAGCTGGACAGCTAGTTATCTAAATGACCTCCAATAAGCACATAAGGTTGGTCTTTTCTTGTATTTTAGTCAGGCCGTTTACAAAAGGTAAATACACACAGTGAGCTACATAGCAGGGGTTCTCAACCTTTTTGATAGTTGAGAACCATCAAGAAAAGCCCAACGTTTCCACTCCAGAGGGGCCCGAGTCCCCCTCAATTATTAACACTGGATTAGTTATCTTACTCTTGATTTTAATCATACTCAATAATTATATCTAACCTACTTACAGTTCACAACCCTGTCAAACGATATGAAACCATGTGTCTTATACAAATATTAATTTAACACAAACTTTAGGCTTATGTCAGGATGATCAGAAAAATAAGTACAAACCAAATATACTGCATCGGAAGGGATTCATAAATAACTGATAAAAATAAATTTACATACATACTTATCTTGTCCTAAAATAGACAAATGTAATGATAGGTAACGGTCAAAATTAAAGTACAAATGAAAATACAGCTTCACCACTTTAGTCATAATTTTTGCACTTAGGGAACTTTTCTATGACCTTAGCTCCAGACTTCTTGTGTTTGTTTGAGATTGTCATTATTGCCACAAGTGGTGGAAAAGTTTATTACAACTGAGTAGTGTTGCGGTCCATACGACCACAACTGAGAAACAGATATTTTACGTCAGCACTCTATGGGGCCCTATGGTTAAGAAACACTGGGCTATATGATGCTAGCAGGTAACCGCTAAACACGCAAACTAGAGTAGCCATATGAAATAAATATCCTTAATTAAACAATAATGCAGTCTCAAACAGTACATTTGTCAATATAAGCAAGTATCAAATAGTTATAGTTATATATTACTTACACATACAGCGTATACTATTAGAAAGTATCCACTTTACCAAGGATACTTCCCAAGTTGCATTATTTGTGTTTAACTTTATTATATATTTGGACATATTGTGTTTAGGGCTATCAGACTGGATCAGGAGGGGATAGAAAGAACAAAGAAAACAGAGGGGTGATGAGGAGGATAAAGCGTAGACAAGAACTTCCTCAACAGATGAAGTATATACAAATATAACTCACAAAATAAAAAGTAATAGCTACTGACAATGATCACTCCTACACTACAATTTGATCATTAATAGTAATAACAAAATTACAAAAGGATTAATATTTACCTCAATTATAACCATACTATCGCCTCAAATATTGCAATAAGAACAACAGCATCCTATTAGATAAATTAGACAATTATAAGAGGAAAAAAAAACTGACACATTAACTTGTACAGTGTGATAATGACATTGAATCAAGTAAACTGCTGAATCAGCATGAATAGCGTTGATGGATTGATTGTAAACAACAGAAGTGCAAGTGTAACACATGAGTTTCACACCAACAGCTGTGCAGCAACATTTAAATTGCATGCATCGCTGGATAAATCTGCTGACCAATCATGATATTTGTCATTTAGATTCTTCTAGCGATAAAAACTAAATCATGAGGTTTCCTACAGCCACAGTTAATGTCGATGCTCTTGACCCCAATTGCAGCTCCTGGCGTACACACCTAACAATGGTTCTGTTCTTGCAGTACACCTAACCAATGTGCACGTGGTCAGAGAGAACCACATTTTCTTTTCCACCTTCCAAATTATTATTAGTTACAAAATGTCATCAATGTTTATTTATATAGCCCTAAATCACAAGTGTCTCAAAGGGCTGTATGTAAAATGTATGTTTTAAATCTACTCAAGTTTTCAGGAAGTAACAGCCACTCTCCAATTAACACTTGCTTCCAATTAATGCCCCCATCCTAAATAAACAGCTGGGCCATAATGAGCATTGGCGGTGGTTAAAGGTGAGAAGTGATGATGTCTTGGAAACGTCCTAATACGTTGTTTAGCAGCAGGCTAGGACTCCAAGGCCCATCGTTTCTAGCATGCCTCGTACCTAATTGGAGCCGTTAAAGGGCCTCAAAGCAGGGAGGCTGTTCAGCTTCTCTCATTTGGCCGCTCCGCTCCAGCAGGCGTCCATCAGCTGCCTGCCATTAGCTCTTTTAACAGTCCACCTCCAGGGAGCAGCCACCTGGCACTCCCTTTAGCTTCACTTTTTTCACACTCCGTCCGTTTCCTAGGCGACTACATGCACACCTCACCATCAGAAGTAGAGAAGCGGGAAACGCCGCCGCCTCGGACCGGGCGCCCCCTCGCCAGGCAGGTCCTCCGCTGCTCGTTTGAAGGCTGCTGTAGGACCTTCACGTGGCCCGCTCACCTCAAGTATCATTTGAAAACTCACAGGTAAGTTGACTACTTCTCCCAAATAAATGAATGGTATAGTTATGTTTATGGTATCAGTTTATTTGGAACATGCATACAATTACAATATGATACATCACATATTTACAGTTTGTCATCAGCTAAGGAGTAGGAAGAAGCAGAGCGTATTAAATTCTGCTCCCTTGCTGTTTCACAGCAATTTCTAACACATTTTTTTGTTCACTTAGTGTACTCCATCTGTAACAAATTAAATGAGTGAATAATCAAGTTCTCATAAATAATTCAATACAGTAGTTAAATTGTGATTCACATGATGAGATTAAGTTAATTTAATTTTTCAATAATGTTCAAAATGTTTACCAAGACTTTTCCCTTGTACTTTGTAAACACTTTGAATTTGTACAGTTTCTTAAAATCAAACATATTAGTACTTTGACTTCTTTGCTTAATCCATTTACATAATTGAATTCCACATACAGATATGCTAACAATGTTAATTGTTGTACACACATACAAATATTTTTAAGTAGATTTGTCTCCCAAGTTTATATTTCTCCTTTGTTGTTGAGAATAATTGTTGTACATTCTTGGGTAATAGGTTATAGTTTGCTTTGTACATAATTTTAGCTGTTTGCAATTTCTCCGTATTTCTACACAATAACTCAGATATGGTAACACGAGTGAGCAGTAGAGAGTATAGAGTGATTTTTGGTCCAGAACATATTTTGCTTTATTCTTTATTGAAATATTTCTTGCCACCTTATGTAGTATGAGGGTTACAATTCCTTCTACATTTTAAGTTATTTTACTCTTTCAATTTCTACTCTGTCTATTTCAATCAATCAATCAATCAATCAATGTTTATTTATATAGCCCTAAATCACAAGTGTCTCAAAGGGCTGTACAAGCCACAACGACATCCTCGGTACAGAGCCCACATATGGGCAAGGAAAAACTCACCCCAGTGGGACGTCGGTGAATGACTATGAGAAACCTTGGAGAGGACCGCATATGTGGGTAACCCCCACCCCTCTAGGGGAGACCGAAAGCAATGGATGTCGAGTGGGTCTGACATAACATTGTGAAAGTCCAGTCCACAGTGGATCCAACACATCAGCGGGAGTCCAGTCCACAGCGGGGCCAACAGGAAACCATCCCGAGCGGAGACGGGTCAGCAGCGCAGAGATGTCCCCAACCGATGCACAGGCTAGTGGTCCACCCGGGGTCCCGACTCTGGACAGCCAGCACTTCATCCATGGCCACCGGGCCTATGCAACTCCCCCTCGCAAGGGACAGGGGGGAAGAGGAGAGAAGAAAAGAAACGGCAGATCAACTGGTCTAAAAAAGGGGGTCTATTTAAAGGCTAGATTATACAAATGAGTTTTAAGATGGGACTTAAATGCTTCTACTGAGGTAGCATCTCTAACTGTTACCGGGAGGGCATTCCAGAGTACTGGAGCCCGAATAGAAAACGCTCTAAAACGCAGACTTTTTTTTTGGCTCTGGAAATCACTAATAAGCCGGAGTTCTTTGAACGCAGATTTCTTGTCGGGACATATGGTACAATACAATCGGCGAGATAGGCTGGAGCTAAACCGTGTAGTATTTTATACGTAAGTAGTAAAACCTTAAAGTTGCATCTTAAGTGCACAGGAAGCCAGTGCAAGTGAGCCAGTATAGGCGTAATATGATCAAACTTTCTTGTTTTTGTCAAAAGCCTTGCAGCCGCATTTTGTACCAACTGTAATCTTTTAATGCTAGACATAGGGAGACCCGAAAATAAAACGTTACAGTAATCGAGACGAGACGTAACGAACGCATGAATAATGATCTCAGCGTCGCTAGTGGACAGGATGGAACGAATTTTAGCGATATTACGGAGATGAAAGAAGGCCGTTTTAGTAACACTCTTAATGTGTGACTCAAACGAGAGAGTTGGGTCGAAGATAATACCCAGATTCTTTACCGAGTCGCCTTGTTTAATTGTATGGTTGTCAAATGTTAAGGTGGTATTATTAAATAGATGTTGGTGTCTAGCAGGACCGATAATCAGCATTTCCGTTTTCTTAGCGTTGAGTTGCAAAAAGTTAGCGGACATCCATTGTTTAATTTCATTAAGACACGCCTCCAGCTGACTACAGTCCGGCGTATTGGTCAGCTTTAGGGGCATGTAGAGTTGAGTGTCATCAGCATAACAGTGAAAGCTAACACCGTACTTGCGTATGATGTCACCCAGCGGCAGCATGTAAATACTAAAGAGTGCAGGGCCAAGAACCGAACCCTGGGGAACTCCGCACGTTACCTTGACATAGTCAAGGTATTGAATTTGTGTTTGACTTTCTCTGCTGTTGTTACAGAATAGTATTATTTTAGTTTTACTGAGATTCAAAGATGGCCTGTTTTTGTCAAACCATCTTTTTAATTTGTTAATTTCTTGTTATTTTTTTGTATTTTGGCTTCTGTGTCGTGTTGTCTGCAAGTAGTACTAACTTTAAGTCCTTTGTTGTTGTTTATATAGTGATTAAACAATTTTGTTCCCAGTATTGATCCCTGGGGTATGCCACAAGATATATTTAGCACTGTAGACCAGTGGTTCTTAACCTGGGTTCGATCGAACCCTAGGGGTTCGGTGAGTCTGCCTCAGGGGTTTGGCGGAGCCTCCGCCGCGGAGGTCAAGGCACACCCGACTCATCGTGGAAATACAAACTTATCTATCGGAGTATTATGGATACCCTTAAACAACGTTCCTTCTAATTTTCCATCTGATTTGCAGGTGTGTAATTTATTGTGAGTTCATGCACTGTGTTGGTTTTGTTCTTTGAACGAGGTGATGTTCATGCACGGTTCATTTTGTGCACCAGGAAAAAACCATATAACTTTGTCTTGAATTGTAAAAAAAACAAAAACGTAGATTTTTCACTAAAGGAGGATTCGGTGAATGCGCATATGAAACTGGTGGGATTCGGTACCTCCAACAAGGTTAAGAACCACTGCTGTAGACATACGTTCGGCACGTGTTGCTTCCCTAATTTGTAAAGTACAATATTCGGATTGTGTCAAATACTTTTGTTAGATCCATAAACACAGCAGCTGCACACTGTTTACCATCTAAACCCCGGCCGAGTCATACCAAAGACTATAAAAATGGGACCCATTACCTCCCTGCTTGGAACTCAGTATCAAGGGTTAGAATTGGGGGTTAAAGCACCAAAAATGATTCCCGGGCTCGGCCACCGCTGCTGCTCACTGCTCCTCTCACCTCCCAGGGGTGATCAAGGGTAATGGGTCAAATGCAGAGAATAATTTTGCCTTACCTAGTGTGTGTGACAATCATGGGTACTTTAACTTATCTATTGCATTGGTAATTGAATGGAAATAGGAATAGTCTTCTCCAGGGTCAATAAATGTTTTAAAACCGTTCAACTTTAACCCAAAGGTGAACTTGGACAAAAGTAGTGGGACATGTTTTTAGAGAAGTGTCATCAAAAAGGCCAAAAAAAACAAAGATGCATGTTATGTGAGAAAACATCCAAGTGATAATGTTGGCACCTCAGAGATTTACTGTATATTAAATGGCCTGTCATATTTGAAAAATAACTTTTTCAAGAAGTCTTCTGTCCGTGTGAAGTAAATAAATACATACATTGTTTGCATGCACACATTGTGTTTTTACATCTGTAAATAAATGACATCACACTAATTTTAGTACAAATGACATAAGTGCAGCAATGTTGTGTAACTTGACCTCATATCGCATTAAACGTAATCGTGGTGTAAAAGACGTCAACACTGACGGAACAACTTTCTATCTTTTTGCTCCCAGGAATGACCGCATGTTCCGCTGCAACGCCGAAGGCTGCGGCAAGAGCTTCTACGTGCTGCAGCGTCTGCAGGTCCACATGAGGACGCATAACGGCGAGAAACCTTTCATCTGCAAGGAGAAGAACTGCGGCAAGAAGTTCACCACCGCCGGAAACCTCAAGAACCACCGACGTGTCCACACCGGTGAGCGCGGCGCTCGGCGATAAACTCAAGGCGACAACTCTCCTGCTCAATGGATTTGTTGAGCGTTGGCGAGCTGATGACTCTACACCTACGTGCACCATCAGGGAGGTCATATCTGATCAAGGTTGCTTAACGGCCCTCATTCACGTTCTGACACCCAAAGAGACAAACTGCATTTAAACGTTGCTATAAAGATGATAATTTCAATGTGACGGCGCCTCAGGAGTGACGTGTGCTTGCCTGCAGGGGAGAAGCCGTTCCTGTGTGAAGCAGATGGCTGTGGGCGATCCTTCGCCGAGTATTCCAGTCTCAGAAAACACATGCTAGTTCATTCTGGTGAGTGTCGCCCACGCACTTCTGCACTTTATTTTTGTTTAGGTTTACTTCCGACCGCTTTTTCTGTCACGTGTTTGTGCGTGCGCTGCAGGCGAGAAGCCTCATCACTGCGGGATCTGCGGCAAGACCTTCTCACAGTCTGGCAGCAGGAACGTCCACATTAGAAGGCGTCACGGAGAGGAGGGACTCGCTGCTGAAAGTAGAGAAACAGGTCTGTCTTCCTTTCGCACGGCAACACGTACAGTATATGCTAATCCTGCAGATTATGTCGCTTCAAGCGGCTCAGGCTTTTTACACCCTGATCACGGATGACAGAAAAGTTAAGAACGTTAAGTTTGACGTCTGAAAGCTTTCTTTTCGTTAACCGTTCATTGCCTTGCTCCCTTTCTCACTGTATGGTACCTAAAAAGGGCGTATTGTTCCTAGTTTAGTTCTCTAGGTCAGGATTATTGTTTCCTCTAATTTTTTGTGTCTGAACAAACGCACGACTTCCTGAACATTCAGTGGAACACGTGAGCAAGATCAGACATGCACACTGTGGCCACAGCAGTAACACACCTGTCCCAAACCTGACATCATAACAACATGTGTTATCATAATCAAATGACAGTAGTCATTTGTATTAGACTATTTACAAATAACAAAAACATCATGTTTTTCATGAGATATGTACTCTTATTGTATTGTTGGCGGGGTTCCTGCTTTGGAAATAATTTGTACTCCTAACAGAGATCACATTTAGTTCCCGTTAAAACATTCACAAGTTGCACAATGAGATGTAACCATGGGATAAAGTGTACATTTTTAACTTTCTGTCTGTGAAATATATAATTACTCAGGTTGTATTAGCATTTCTGTAATCTAGTAACATAATATCAATACATTAATATTCTTAATAAATGACAGTGGAATAAGCACACATCTGATTGGGGAGTGTGGGTGTACAGTACTTCTTTGTTTCACAATAATAAGAGTAAAAGCGTTTACCTCTCTTAACTATTCTGCACTTTTAAAGGCCTACTGAAACCCACTACTACCGACCACGCAGTCTGATAGTTTATATATCAATGATGAAATCCTAACATTGCAACACATGCCAATACGGCCGGGTTAACTTATAAAGTGCAATTTAAAATTTCCCGCTAAACTTCCGGTTGGAAACGTCTATGTATGATGCGTATGCGCGTGACGTCACGACGGCAACGGAAGTATTCGTACCCAATGTGTCACCATACAAACTGCTCTGTTTTCATCGAACAATTCCACAGTATTCTGGACATCTGTGTTGGTGAATCTTTTGCAATTTGTTTAATGAACAATGGAGATTGCAAAGAAGAAAGTTGTAGGTGGGATCGGTGTATTAGCGGCTGGCTGTAGCAACACAACAAGGAGTACTTACTTGGATAGCAGACGCGCTAGCCGATGCTAGCCGCCAACCGCATCTGTGATCGGGTGAAGTCCTTCGTCGCGCTGTCGATCGCTGGAACGCAGGTGAGCACGGGTGTTGATGAGCAGATGAGGGCTGGCTGGCGTAGGTGGAGCGCTAATGTTTTTATCATAGCTCTGTGAGGTCCAGTTGCTAAGTTAGCTTCAGCGTCGTTAGCAACAGCATTGTTAAGCTTTGCCAGGCTGAGAATTATTAACCGTGTAGTTACATGTCCATGGTTTAATAGTATTGTTGATCTTCTGTCTATCCTTCCAGTCAGGGATTTATTTATTTTGTTTCTATCTGCATTTGAGCCAGATGCTATCACGTTAGCTCAGTAGCTAAAGAGCTTTGCTGATGTATTGTCGTGGAGATAAAAGTCACTGTGAATGTCCATTTCGCGTTCTCTACTCTCATTTTCAAGAGGATATAGTATCCGAGGTGGTTTAAAATACAAATCCGTGATCCACAATAGAAAAAGGACAGTGTGTGGAATCCAATGAGACCTTGTACCTAAGTTACGGTCAGAGCGAAAAAAGATACACCCTGCACTGCCTCTCTAGTTCTTCACTCTAACATTCCTCATCCACGAATCTTTCATCCTCGCTCAAATTAATGGGGTAATCGTCGCTTTCTCGGTCCGAATCTCTCTCGCTCCATTGTAAACAACGGGGAATTGTGAGGAATCCTACCTCCTGTGACGTCACGCTACTTCCGGTATAGGCAAGGCTTTTTTTTATCAGCGACCAAAAGTTGCGAACTTTATCGTCGTTGTTGTATACTAAATCCTTTCAGCAAAAATATGTCAATATCGCGAAATGATCAAGTATGACACATAGAATGGATCTGCTATCCCCGTTTAAATAAATAAAAAAATCATTTCAGTAGGCCTTTAAGATAACTAGCAAATTTATAAGCTAACTAGCAAAACAGGGACATGCAAATATAACATGCTGTTAATGACATAGATTGGCTGCTTTGTGTGGTGTTGGAGTTGTCCGACTTTTTGTGTGGCCATTAGTGGCTGAGTCCAATGAGTGCGTCTGTTGGTGCAAGTGAGAAAGAGAGTGGCTGCTGTTGATATGTTGGTTTTGGCATGGTTTGTATGGTGGAAATGACCAGTTTTGCTAAATAGTCGTTTTTTTGCTAATGTTTTCTGATGTGGTTACGGCCAACAATAGACAGTTTTGCTCAATGGATCCATGACCACCTGTTCTTCCATCAATCAATCAATCAATGTTTACTTATATAGCCCTAAATCACGAGTGTCTCAAAGGGCTGCACAAGCCACAACGACATCCTTAAAGCGTCTCAACAGATGTTACAATAATCGAACAGAGTTGAGGAACATTGTATTATCTGTTGTGGCGGCTGCAAAATTGTACAGAATAAACAGTTTATTTTGTTTAGAGTTTTGGTTGGATTTTATTTTGTGCATGGTATAGATTTTAAGTCAAGTTAAAGTCCCAACGATTGTCACACACACACTAGGTGTGGTGAAATGTGTCCTCTGCATTTGACCCATGCCCATGGTCACCCCCTGGGAGGTGAGGGGAGCAGTGAGCAGCAGTGTGCGCCGCGCTCAGGAGTCATTTGGTGATTTAACCCCCAATTCCAACCTTTGATGCTGAGTGCCAAACAGGGAGGTAATGGGTCCCATTTTTTGTAGTCTTTGGTATGACTCGGCCTGGGTTTGAACTCACAACTTCCCAGTCTCAGGGCGGACACTCAACCACAAGGCCATTTGCTGTGCGCAGATGAGGAGGGAGCAGTGACAATTGCGCAGGCTGCACCTTAAATGGAACATTGGTCAAGATGATCTAACTGCCTCAGCTGTGCATGCTGCAGTATTAAACTGCAGAGTCTCCTTACTGCGGCCCTCAATATGCTCTTGGATAAAATTGGTCTTGAAAAAGTAAACACAGGAGTTATTTAATATTTTTTATTGTTATGCAAGTCCATCCATTTTCTACCGCTTATTCCCTTCGGGGTCGCGGGGGGCGCTGGAGCCTATCTCAGCTACAATCGGGCGGAAGGCGGGGTACACCCTGGACAAGTCGCCACCTCATCGCAGTGTAATGCAAGTCATTAATGTTTAAACTGAGGTGAGATGATGTCGTGCCTCCATGTAGGTGTGCCAAGATGTACTGTGCAGTGGAAATGGTCTTTAGCGTCCACAGTTGGTCTAAAGAGGACAATCAAGTTAAAAAGGTGTCAGCCAGCCTTTCTTCTTCACATGCTGCATCCACTGCTTCTGTTAATTTATTTATCTGCGCAAAGGGATGCGATGGACACTGAGAAATTTAGCGCAAACATTTTTGAGCAAGCAAGAGATAATTTTACCAGATCTGTGAGCAAACATTTTGCTTCTAGTTAAAGTTTGACCCATTTCACTTGTCAATAAAAGAGCGGATAACAATTTCACAGCAGTGTGTAATGACCGTTGGCGAATATACTCTATTTTTTTAATTCATTTATTCATGTTTTCCCTTTGGCTTTCTTTAACAGTCATAACAGCTTCAAAGACACATTCATCAATCAATCACATTTTATTTATTAAAGCGCTTTTCATACATAAAAGAAATGCAACACAAAGTGCTTTACAGACTTAAAAACAATACCCCGATGACCCACATACCCCATCATCGCACACACACACACACACACACACACGTATACGCACACACATGAACAAATGAATGCATGGCTGAGTACCGAGGAGCTATCACAGAAGCCATCTGCACCAGGTCATCAGACCATGGCCACCAGGACGCTGACACAAAGCGCCCCCACAGCACGGCCGATAACCCCTAATGCCAATGGCTCCCTCTGAGGAACGCAAAAATAACAAAACCTGTAAAATATTAACAACCATGAGTAGGAATAAAGGATAAAATACAAGTAAAACATATGAAGAAAAAAATATACAGGAAATAAAAAAATATTGCATATTTAATAAGACAAAAAGTAAAGTAGGAATTACTTCAATAAAATGAATAAATATTAGGTAAAAGCCAAATCAAACAAGTGTGTCTTAAGCATTTTAAATCTGGTGTAATGTGAGCCCCCGCCTTTTGGTCTTGGCCAGGACATTTTTTGGAGAAGTTGTAAAGGTGCAATAACATTTTTAGGAAGACCAGAAAGCAGGGTGTAACAGTAATCTATGTGACTTTTAATAAAAACATGCTTTAGTGTCTCCGTGTTGCCCTGAGAGAAAATTGTGCAAACTCTGGCTATATTGTTAAGATGATAAAAAATATTTTTGTTGTATTTTTATATGTGGTATAAAACTAAGGTCAGAGTTGAAAACGACGCCCAGATTTTTCACTTGGAGTGATGGAGTTAAAGATTGTAGTTTCAATATATGTTTCTCTTTCAGGGCCAATGACTAAAACTTCAGTCTTGTCCTGGTTAAGCTTTAAAAAGTTATCTGCCATCCAAGATTTAATATAAAAAATGCAACTAAAAATATATATTTTTTTAGTATTAATTGGTTTTCATGTAGATTATTTACCTTTCCTTGAGGATTTTGTAATAAATCAAGTTGGATGTTGTTTTTTTATTTTTCAGCTGCAAACTCTTCTTCATAGTGGCACCATCATAGTCCTTGAACCCAAATTGAATTATTATTGGTTGAGCCACCTGCATTAGGAATGTGCCCATCTATCTGCCAATTTTTTATTATTTAAAAAAAAAAAAGCACTCAGTTGCCATTGCCGAGCAATATTGCTGACTGTAATTATTTTTAGCAGCTAATTGTGTCTTCATACACCGTGCGCAGCCATTTCCCAAAGCTAATAATAATCATAATATGGAAAATTCAATTTCTTAATATCTTAAGTATCATCAACTTTCATTATAAACGATTATCACTGGAGGACGAGGATGAGGATGTTACACCCGAGAGCAAGCCAGGAGCAGGCATGCTAATAGCTAAGCTAACTTTTAAGCCAATGGTGTCCAAACTACGGCCCACAGGCCATGTGCGACCTGCAGTACGTCTTGAAACATGTTTTTTAATATTAATGTTAATCTAAGTTACTTTCTTCTTCTGGCCAATGACCATGTATTACATTATTGATTACTAACTATAGAGCAACCAAAAGCTACGGCGAGTTTACAGCTGTTTTAAAGTGATCCCGACGTCACAGAGTGATATAAGTTGACAGGCTGACACCTCAAATTGATCTCTGAACGGCGCAAGATACGAAATTGTTGGAAAAAACAAGTTAAAGTGCCGCAAGTCGCTAAAGAAACAACTGCCGTTAAGACACAAGCAAGAGGCAGTGACGTCAGTGACTGCCGCGATGCGAAAAGGTAAAGGAAAGATTGAAATCCCGAAACCTTCGGGGTCAGCTGTTACAGAACACAACTGGGAACAAGATTTGAGGTTGGACACAGGACATGATGGGAATCAAGAAGTGATACTACAAAAACTTGAAGAAATGAAAGAAGAATTGAAAGAAATGAAAAAAGAAATGAAAGAAGAAATGAAAAAATAAATGAAAGAAGAAATGAAAGAATTGAAAGAATATCTGAGAAAAGTAACAACAGAACACAAACAAGATGTGAAAAGTCTGCAGGAAAATATAGAAAATCTGCAATCTCAGAACAACAGAAGAAATAATGAAGCCACTGAAATGGGCAAACGAATGAAGACCCTTCAAGAAGACAACAACATGTTGAGGAATATCATAGATGAAATGGATCAGGACAAACGAATGAATGATATCATCGTGACTGGGCACCGAATTAAACCAAGATCCTATGCGAAAGCTGTGAATAATGAAGGTGAACCAGATGAAATGGATATGATCTCAGCAGAACAGCAAGTGGTCAACTTTCTACAATCAAAGGAAATTGAAATTGACATTAATACCATCGAAACATGCATCCCACTGAACGGAAGAAACAACAACGCCACTCCAGTCGTGCTCGTGAAACTCGTAAACAGAAAATCTAAAATGGCATTGCTGAGACAGGGAAAGAAGCGGAAGGGAACAAATGTGTACATGAATGATCCTCTCACAAAACGCAATGCTGGAATCGCCAAGAAAGCACGCGACTTGAGAAAGCAGGGAAAAATCCAGGGAACTTGGAGCACCAACTGTAAAATCTACATCAAGCTGAATGGAGGTCCAGAAGCAAGAGTAATTGTTGTCCATGACATCAAGGACCTGGACAATTTTTAAAGTTTACACAGCTACCAAAACAACGATGATAATGGACTCCGACAGAAAACAAACACCCAAATTCAGCATCGACACTACTATGTTCCAAGGGACGACTAAACAAGAGGGCCTACATTCAGGATTGCATCCACCTACACTTATTGAGATTATTGAAACAACATCAAAGAATGTTGAACAAGAAAATATGGAATTCAAAAATTTCTGCAACAAAGATTACAAAAACCAGGATTTGGAAAATGATATAGATCCAGATACAAATTTTTTCTCCCACATCAGTAATAATTGTTTTTATTATACAGATGATCAATATAATAGCAACATTACATGCGATAACAAATTGTCAATTATTCATTTTAATAGCAGAAGCTTGTATGCAAACTACAACAACATTAAGAACTTTTTGGAACACATCAACGAACCATTCAAAGTGATTGCTGTCACAGAAACATGGAATGATGATAAAAAAGGAATAGATTTTGATCTGGAGGGATATGAGCTAAACTACATCAACAGAACCAACAAAAATGGAGGAGGAGTAGCTGTGTATGTGATGAAGAACCTGAACTACAAAGTGGTAAAAAACATGTCATTTGCTATAGATAATATCTTAGAATGTATAACCATTGAAATATGTCAGGAAAAAAGCAAAAACATTTTTATCAGTTGTATATATAGATCACCTAAGTCAAGTATAGAAACATTTGAAGAATGGATCAAGGCTACTTACATGGATAATGGTCAAAGAATAATGTTCTTATGTGGTGACTTTAATATTGACTTATTGAACCCTAACAAGCAAAAGTCTATTTGTACAGCATCAGTTTATATCCAAAAATCACAAAGCCATGCAGAATCACAGGACAATGTGCCACGCTTATTGATAATATTTTTACCAATGAGTTTGACAATAACACTACAAGTGGTCTACTTATAACCGACGTTAGTGATCATCTGCCAGTTTTTACAATATATGATGGACACTACAAGAAGAACATGGAAGACAAAGGGACATTTCGAAGACTGTGCACAGAGAAGAGGATGACTGCTTTCAAAATTGAGCTACAAAAGCAAGATTGGGACAATGTGTACAAGGAAAAAGAGGTTGATGAAGCATATGAACATTTCTTAAACAAGTTCATAATACTTTATGACAAACATTGTCCATGGATACAACTCAGTAATAAACAGAGAAAGAATAATCAACCATGGATGACAAAAGGACTAAAAAATGCTTGTAAGAAGAAGAATACACTATACAGAGAAATTATAGCACAAAGAACTATAGAGGCAGAAATTAAGTACAAAAAGTATAAAAACAAGTTAACAGACATACTACGATCATGTAGAAAAGAATATTACAGTGAATTATTGGACAGGAACAAAAATAATATGAGAGCAACATGGGGCATCCTCAATAGCATTATTAAAAATGGCACAAAGAGGGACTACCCTCAATACTTTTTAGACGGAAATAAAAAAAAATGACAACATAAAGGAAGTAGTTGAAAGCTTCAATAATTATTTTGTAAATATTGGACCAAAATTGGAAGAAAGGATTCCAGACCCAGTTCCAATTGAGGAATATAATGATACCATAGAGCGAAATCCCCCTCGGTAATGTGACACAGGAGGAAATAGTTACAATCGTGAAAAAATGTAAATCTAAGACTTCAACTGATTGTAATGGAATTGATATGGAAACGATAAAAAAGGTTATAGAAGAGATCTCAGGACCATTAATGTATATTAGTAATCTATCATTTCAAACAGGTACATTCCCAAACAAAATGAAAATAGCTAAAGTTGCACCAATTTATAAGACTGAGATAAACATCAATTTACAAATTATAGACCTGTTTCTTTACTTCCACAATATTCTAAAATCATTGAAAAACTGTTCAATAACAGATTAGAGAGTTTCATAAATAAAAATAGAATACTCGAAGAGAACCAATATGGATACAGAGCTAATGTCTCAACTTCAGTGGCTTTAATTGAAATTACAGAAGAAATTACCAATGCAATAGACAGTAAAAAATGTGCAGCAGCAGTTTTTATGGATCTAACTAAAGCATTTGACACAATTAATCACAATATTTTAATCAAAAAAGTAGAACGATATGGCATCAGAGGGTTAGTATTAAACTGGATAAGAAGTTATCTAACGAACAGGAAACAATACATGAAGCTAGGCGAACACATGTCTACAACGCTAAATATATCCTGTGGTGTACCTCAGGGATCAATATTAGGACCTAAATTATTCAATCTCTATATAAATGACATTTGTAAAGTTACAAAAGATTTAAAGTTAGTATTATTTGCGGATGATACAACAGCGTTTTGTTCAGGAGAGAACACACAGGAGATAATACAAATAATAACAGAAGAAATTAACAAATTAAAAAGATGGTTTGACAAAAACAGACTATCGTTGAATCTTAGTAAAACTAAAATAATGCTATTTGGTAACAGTAGAAGAGAAAGTCAAACACAAATACAAATAGACGGAATAGAAATTGAAAGAGTAAATGAAACCAAATTTCTAGGTATAATGATTGATGATAAATTGAACTGGAAATCTCACGTAAAAAATATACAACATAAAGTAGCAAGAAACACGTCAATAATGAATAAAGCAAAACATGTTCTCGACAAAAAATCACTTCATATTCTCTACTGCTCACTCGTGTTACCATATCTGAGTTACTGTGTAGAAATATGGGGAAATAATTACAAAAGTACACTTCTTTCATTAACGGTGTTACAAAAAAGATCAGTTAGAATAATACATAATGTTGGATATAGAGAACATACAAATCCTTTATTTATTGAATTAAAAATACTGAAATTCCACGACATAGTGAATTTGCAAACAGCTAAAATTATGCACAAAGCAAACTATAACCTGCTACCCAAGAATATACAACAATTCTTCTCAACAAAAGAGGAGAAATATAATCTTAGAGAAAAATGTAATTTAAAACATTTGTATGCACGTACAACACTTAAGACCTTCAGTATATCAATATGTGGAATTAAATTATGGAATGGATTAAGCAAAGCAATCAAACAATGTACTAATATGATCCACTTAAAGAAACTCTTCAAACTAAAAGTGTTTACAAAGTACAAAGAAGAAGAACCATGACAAACATTCTCAATTTATTTAATCCATCCATTCATTCATTCTTAAAGTAATCTTACTTATCTCATCATATGAAATATGACTTACTTCACCAATTATTATTATTAAATTCTTACTATTATTTATTTATTTATTTATTTATTTTTATTGTGATTACCTATGGAGTACATTGTGAATAAATTGAGAACAGGAAGTGAATAAAAAAGTTTCAGCAACTGTTATGTAAAGAAAAGGGGTAGGATTAAATAAGCTCTGCTTCTTCCTACTCCTTTTCGAACATGTTGAAAAGAGAAACTGGAAATTGTGATGTATCATGTTGTATGCTTGCATGTTCGAAATAAACTCAAAGTCTAACTCTAACTCTAACTATAGCATCTATTCATATCTCGCCATCCAAACAACATTTCCCGCCCATGGTACAAACAAATAACCAACACATTACCTTTACATAAATGTGCCACACAATCTCACACTTCCCCATGTTTGGCGCATTTCATTCGTGTTTGGTTTTTGATTGATTACTAAACACTAAAGAGGTCGTCGGGAAAGTAAGCACAATAGGAGTCAAACTTTCACACACTCTTAACTTCATATTGTAGTGTCGTCACAGTCTGATGTGGGGTTGTTAATAAGAGTTAAATGTTTTGTGATGTCGTTCAGTCTGTTAGCTATAGCTTGCTTTAATGAATGCTTTGGCCAACTGAAGTGTCTGTGATCATATCCTGATAATATTGTAAATCCTACATCTTTTATTAATGTAAAAATGATCGTAGTTACAATATGATCCTTGCTCTGCTGCTTTGCAAGAAATGTGTCATTCTGTGTCCTTAAGACAGCATACTGGCAATGTCCCCTGAAAACTGGGCTTTAACACAGGTTGTACTCTACTTTTACATGTTTGGAAAACTTCCCTCTTAAAATTGGTATTGAATGAATATGCAGACTTAAATCATTGGGATTGCCAGTCACATGTGAAACAGGTGTGTCAAGTGTATCAGTGCACACACACACTCTCACAGTTCAACACACTGATTTGGAATAACAAGAAACAGAGGTTTTACCTTCAAATTGTAGCTACAAGTTACTATAACTTTCAGTAAACAGTTCTGAAGTTAGTGTAGTGATTTATCTATTTAGATAGGATAGACTTTTACATAACACTGCATTCGTAAATGTATAGATAGCCTGGCCCCCGACTAGTTTGTTTTGCCCCAATGTGGCCCGGAGTGACAGAGTCAAAAAGTTTGCACACCCCTATTCTACCTACACTATCTTGAAACAAAACTGAGAAATACATGCTTAGTAAAATTTACGAAGTGTAGACGTAAGCACATTACAGCAAAAAGTATTCAGATATTAGCAGAAAAATAGAAGTATATTAAGAGTGAGTGAGAGGATAAAATAACAACATTGTGGCAGTCAGTACACGACACGTAAGAGGGCAGATCGATACATGAGTTGGAGGTGTCGAGAGCAGTATCAGTATATGATTGATACTAGAGTGATTAGGCCAATTTTTATTTTGTAAAACAAACACATAGTAATGTTTACAAATTCAGGGAATAACCAAATTATTTAAATAAGTAGTAGATAGTAATTTTTGCTTTTGTTTAGTTTTTGTGTACTATTGACTTAGTTTTTATCATACAAAAAATTGTATGTAATAAAAGAACAGGGAATTAGTTTTAATATTGTGCTGAGATTGTTACACTGTCAATAGCACACACCATTATTAAACTGTCAATAGCACACACCATTATTACATTAAAAACATTTACAATTGATACATGTGATCGATATTGGTATCGGCCAATCTCCCTCATGGGTGATCGGCAGCATAAAACTCTGATCTTAACATCCTTCTTGCCTTCTGCTCCTTTACCCGCCGACTGCTGTTAGTCTCTAAAAAATAATAATTTGTTCGGGTTTCAAAATAAAACATATTTTTTTAAGAAATCAAAGTAAAAAAAATAAAATAAAAGTCAGGTCATTTTAAGTCACATATGTCAGAGTCAAGGCCCGCGGGCCATATCCGGCCCGCGAGAAGGTTTTTTACGGCCCTTGGGATGATCTTGATTTATTATTAGAACCGGCCCGCAGACCGCAGATCTTTTTTTTTTTTTTTTTTTTTTTTTTTTTTTTTAGACCGCAGATCTTTTACACGCACCGAGCGGATGCCGGTCCAAGGTTCCGAAAGGGGGCGAGCGGCCCGCCGGGACGCGCCTGCCGGCCGAAGGGCTGCAGCCCGGCCGTCAGTCGCGGAGCCCGCCGTGCCACGCGCGCCAAGGGGGCGGGCCGAAACCCGGCCCCGAGGCCCTGAGACTTCTGCTTTGTTTCCCCAAACCGCGCGTCACCGCCGGGCCCGCACCACCGTCGGGCTGCAGCCCGAGCGTCGGTGGCGGAACCCGTCATGTGCCGCGCGCGCCAAGCGGAGCGGGGGGGTCAAGCGGGCCGAAACCCGCAGGCCACCCCCTCACCACGAGGCCCTGAGACTTCTGCGTTTGACCCCTACGCGCGGCCCGTCGGGACGCGCCCGCCGTCAAGCCACGAGGGCCAGCCGTCGGGTCGCGGAGCCCGCCGTGCCACGCGCGCCAAGGGGCGGGCCGAAACCAGCGGGGGGTTTCGGGCACCCAACTCGCCTCCCTCCCACGGAGGGAGGAGGGGGGTTTAATGTGAACATTACTGTGCAATCACATATTTAGAGTTTTTACTCAATTCAAGTTTAAAAGTTAAAGTTTAATATTTGTTTTCACTGCATGTTACTTCTCCTTAAACAAAGTGTTGTTTTTGATTTATAGATTTTTGCACTTTATTTTATTGTATTTCAATTTAATTATATTTTAAAAATATTTCAGTTGAGTGGATGATAGAAAATTGCTATTATTGTTTTTTTCTTTGAAGTAAATTTAGCCCACTTTTGCTAAAATAGAAAATATAGGCTACTGATGGTGCCTTGAATACCGGTTTCTTTCATTTAATGTTCATGTTATGGGGATTTTTATATAAAGGAAATTTGTCTTTTGTGTCTGTTGAAAATTAAAGATTACTGACAGAGCCATAAGAAAATATTGATTTATTTATCTGATCATATTGGAATATATTTGTTAGGTTTTCAGTAGGTTCAATTAGGTTCACTAGACTATATGCGTCATTTAAAAATTTTTCAATGAACATTCGAACAGTCCGGCCCTCGGCTTGTAGCTAAATTTTTTATTTGGCCCTCCGTCCATTTGACTTTGACACCCCTGTTTTAAGTCATCTGTTTCAAGTCAGACAGACAAAGTGTTCAGGATTCATATTTGCAAGTCAAATTATGTGACACGAGTCCCCCACATCTGTTGTAAAGATAACTAATTACAATTACCAACTGTAATTTTGTAAGTTTTTGTGTGTGTGTGTTTTTAAATCTACTTGTACGTTTTCATTTTTACTTAGTTTTTGTCAGGGTTAGAACTCAGGCTGGGTTCATAAGTTTGATGCAGCAACCTTTGTGTGACAGGAGAGGCTCTGACACACAGCAGCCTGCTGGAAGCAGATGGCAACAACGGGGCCGGAATGGTTGCCATGACAACTGGCATGCAACCCGTCAATCTCCACCACGCTATGCTGAGATCACCAGGTAGGCGTCTTTTCTGCCACTACTGAAGCAAGTTAGTCACTTGTTTTGTATGTCTTACAAGTAATAATTAAGAGGTGCAGATATTTCTGGGAACTATTAAAATAAAAGAATACAAGTGAAAAATGTGTGTTAATTTTTACACTCAAGTTCATATAAAAACAGTTACCGGTAATACTGTTTTCAAATTCGTATTTATAAGTAGCTTTATAAATCTAGATTAATAGAGCTATCCCTGTTTAGAGTTGTGCATTTTTGATACATATAGAGCTATCTATAAATAAGCTCACAGATCTATCGCTCTGTTTTCTGTTCGCAACACTTCAAGCGTGGGCTGATTAAAAGAGTGCGCCCAGCAGGCACAAGACGATGAAACAACGTTGAGTAGTTGTTGAATTAGGTCCTGATTTTGAGCAACTCAAACTTAAGTTTGGAACAACATGCTTTTTGACAAAGTTTAATCATTGTCAGGTTGTGACGTTGATTTGACCATTGAATTGTGGTCATTTCCCAAAAAAAAACAACGTGGATCATCAACCTCATCTCAATTTACTAATACTACTATTTTGTAACGTTGTTTTAAAGGACATCTATGTACAAACCCCGTTTCCATATGAGTTGGGAAATTGTGTTAGATGTAAATATAAACGGAATACAATGATTTGCAAATCCTTTTCAACCCATATTCAATTGAATGCACTACAAAGACAAGATATTTGATGTTCAAACTCATAAACTTTTTTTTTTTTTTGCAAATAATAATTAACTTAGAATTTCATGGCTGCAACACGTGCCAAAGTAGTTGGGAAAGGACATGTTCACCACTGTGTTACGTGGCCTTTCCTTTTAACACTCAGTAAACGTTTGGGAACTGAGGAGACACATTTTTGAAGCTTCTCAGGTGGAATTCTTTCCCATTCTTGCTTGATGTACAGCTTAAGTTGTTCAACAGTCCGGGGGTCTCCCTTGTGCTATTTTAGGCTTCATAATGCGCCACACATTTTCAATGGGAGACAGGTCTGGACTACAGGCAGGCCAGTCTAGTACCCGCACTCTTTTACTATGAAGCCACGTTGATGTAACACGTGGCTTGGCATTGTCTTGCTGAAATAAGCAGGGGCGTCCATGGTAACGTTGCTTGGATGGCAACATATGTTGCTCCAAAACCTGTATGTACCTTTCAGCATTAATGGCGCCTTCACAGATGTGTAAGTTACCCATGTCTTGGGCACTAATACACCCCCATACCATCACAGATGCTGGCTTTTCAACTTTGCGCCTATAACAGTCCGGATGGTTCTTTTCCTCTTTGGTCCGGAGGACACTACGTCCACAGTTTCCAAAAACAATTTGAAATGTGGACTCGTCAGACCACTAAACACTTTTCCACTTTGTATCAGTCCATCTTGTTTGATCATATTACGCCTATACTGGCTCACCTGCACTGGCTTCCTGTGCACTTAAGATGTGACTTTAAGGTTTTACTACTTACGTATAAAATACTACATGGTCTAGCTCCAGCCTATCTTGCTGACTGTATTGTACCATATGTCCCGACAAGAAATCTGCGTTCAAAGAACTCCGGCTTATTAGTGATTCCCAGAGCCCAAAAAAAGTCTGCGGGCTATAGAGCGTTTTCTGTTCGGGCTCCAGTACTATGGAATGCCCTCCCGGTAACAGTTAGAGATGCTACCTCAGTAGAAGCATTTAAGTCCCATCTTAAAACTCATTTGTATGCTCTAGCCTTTAAATAGACCCCTTTTTTAGACCAGTTGATCTGCCGTTTTCTTTTCTCCTTTGCCCCCTCGCCGGGTTATTCCGGTTCCGGTGACCATGGATGAGGTGCTGGCTGTCCAGAGTTGGGACCCGGGGTGGACCGCTCGCCTGTGCACCGGTTGGGGACGTCTCTGCGCTACTGACCTGTCTCCGCTCGGGATGGTCTCCTGCTAGCCCCACTATGGACTGGACTCTCACTGTTATGTGGATCCACTAGGGATTGCACTTAGAGGGGGGGTTACCCACATATGCGGTCCTCTCCAAGGTTTCTCATAGTCATTCACATCGACGTCCCTTGTGTGGGCTCTGTGCCGAGGATGTCGTTGTGGCTTGTGCAGCCCTTTGAGACTTTTGTGATTTAGGGCTATATAAATAAACATTGATTGATTTATTGATCTTAGATGATGAGCTCAGGCCCAGCAAAGCCAACAGCGTTTCTGGGTGTTGTTGATAAACGGTTTTCGCCTTGCATAGGAGAGTTTTAACTTGCACTTACAGATGTAGCGACCAACTGTAGTTACTGACAGTGGGTTTCTGAAGTGTTCCTGAGCCCATGTGGTGATTTCCTTTACACACTGATGTCGCTTGTTGATGCAGTACAGCCTGAGGGATCGAAGGTCACGGGCTTACGTGCAGTGATTTCTCCAGATTTTCTGAACCCTTTGATGATATTATGGAGCGTAGATGGTGAAATCCCTAAATTCCTTGCAATAGCTGGTTGAGAAAGGTTTTTCTTAAACTGTTCAACAATTTGCTCTCGCATTTGTTGACAAAGTGGTGACCCTCGCCCCATCCTTGTTTGTGAATGACTGAGCATTTCATGGAATCTACTTTTATACCCAATCATGGCACCCACCTGTTCCCAATTTGCCTGTTCACCTGTGGGATGTTCCAAATAAGTGTTTGATGAGCATTTCTCAACTTTATCAGTATTTATTGCCACCTTTCCCAACTTCTTTGTCACATGTTGCTGGCATCAAATTCTAAAGTTAATGATTATTTGCCAAAAACATTTTTTATCATATATATATGCACACACACACATCTTTTTATTGTCATAAATGCATACAATGATATTGAAAGCAGCTCATTTTCTAGTGCAGAAATTCAATAGAAAAAAATAAAAATAGTTCAAAATCTAGGTATGTAGAGCTACTTATAGATTTATCTATAGCTCTGAGTTTAAAAAAATAAAATAGCCATTTATCCATCCATCCATTTTCTACCGCTTATCCCCTTTGGGGTTGCTGGAGCCTATAGATTCTAAATGAAAAGTGCATATTTATTTTTTACACCTACCGTAAGTTCAACAAACCATTTTGTCAAAAGAAACTACAATTTCCCCTGTGGATCATTAAAGTTTATCTAAGTCTATTATTCTCAAATAGATATCTTTACAAATCATTGTGTGCATTTTTCCAGACCTAAGGGGACACACTGTCTATATACAGTAACAAATACACTTTAAAATACGTTTACAATCATTTATATATGAACACTGAACTGATTTTGCATAATACAATAAATATATATTTTTCAATTCATTTTTTAAATGAACCAATTTTTGACATCAAATTATTCCAATAAAGTAACTTTGTGTATATTATATGTTCTGACTTTTGGGACACCCTGCATTGCTCGAGTAAATACACACATTGATATTTTGCATAAGTATATCATTTTGATAAATGTGTTTTCCCTCATAAACACTTTATTAATATTATTATAGTATATTACAATGAATATGAATTCCTGCGTTATGAGGCGTGTTCATATGTTCACTACAGTTGTTGTTCTTTTCAGGCCCCGCAGACTCAGTGGTGGTGCTCTCTGCGCCACATGAACTGGTCGCCATGACAACAGAAGGTGCCAGCTATGGGGATGTGGTAACGCTGCTGTAGTTTGTCAGAGGGTGAAGTAAAACAGCTTGTTCATTGGTGACTTTGTAAAAACGTGTACATAAATTTACAGTGATAAGGATTTTATTTTTGACGGCTGTGGAATGGCGCTTGTACAAAATCAAAAATAAATACTCCCAAAGAAATACAGAGACGGGTTTAAAAAGGTATTTGAAAGAAATAATGAGCACTTGTTACCACTGGAAACTTCATGCACATCTTGTTTGTCTCAATACAAAACAAACAGCATCACTAAATTCTATTGATCCTGTTTGTGCATGAAACAAAAAGATTGATGAAAGGATGAAGAGACAAACTCACCTCCCTGCTGCTTAGCGTATGTTTAGATGGTGAAAGTGGTCCAACATGGCACCCAGTGCCCAACTTGCCTCCACGTTGTTCACTTTCTTGGCCAACTAGAAAGAATAACAATAACCAAATAACTCAAAATGCTTTTTTGTATTTATTGAAATTAAATTAAAAAAACTATAAAATAACTGTTTTGTTTCTATATGATTGAAAGTCTTGAAAAATGATTCAATTACCAAAAGATGTCATGTTTGGTTCCTAAATAAGTGCTTCAACTATTTGTGTTTTAATTTTCTGTGCGTGCACCTGATGAAATGATTTGTACCGTGCACTAACTTAATATCCTGCTATGAACAGGATTATATTTGATTTAGACAGGTTGCTAGGAATTAATAAATTTTTATTTTCCTGAAATGTTGTGGTTGTTCACCTGCACTCGTGTGCTCTCCTGGAAGCCAAAGCCATCTTTGAGCAGAGAGAAGATGTAAGTCAAGTCCAGACACAGGTAAGGTTGGATGGAAGTCGCCCTGCCGGTCTTCTCGCACACTAAACACACAGGAAGTTTGAAGCTGCGCATGGCGTTGTCATGTCAGTGCATCTCACCCTCCTCTGCGCTCCTCTTGAAGTCTCTGACTTCCAGCATTCCACCTTGGACTTCATCTGCAATGGAAGAGAGAGGCTTGATTGCAGTGGTTGTAGCTCACATTTGAAAAAAAGACAAATAATTCTGGGTGATCGTAATAGAGATGGTGACCTGGACCAGCCCAGAATAGCAACGTCTCTAATAAGCACGCACCTCCAGCTCCTCAAATCCCCTGAGACAGGTGCAGATGACTCACTGCCTGCGTCTTGCATTGGAATGGGTAATAACATCCTGCTGGCTCTGTATAATTATGTCGGCGTGTGTGTGTATGTGTACCAATAAGGCCGGCATCCAGCGCTCGGTCAAAGTAGTAGGAGAATGCATAGAAATGCGTGCTGCTGTCTCGGAGCCGCTGGGGTTGATGAATAATCCCCTTGACTGTCTTCAACACGTCCTGATAGCACCACTTGTATCCTGAGACACCTGAACACAAGTACTGATAACATCATCTATTTATTGATTGCTAACAAGTCTGGCGGTTCACAAATGGAGTGCAGTACTTGGCTGAGACCAGCAGAGGCGCCATTGTTTATATTATGCATCTGGAAAGTATTCACAGCGCTTCACTTTTTCCACATTATGTAACATTCTTACAATACTTTTTTTCCTCTAAATTTTACACACAAAACTACATAATGACAATTTGAAAAAAAAAATTTTGGGGGGGACATGCTCTTTTTGTAGCTCTGGAGTGCTTTTAACAAGTACTTACATCCCCATTTGAGAAGCACTGTCGGAAAAAAGACAGAAATCGTTCAATACCAACATGATCCTTCAAGTGTCCTAATAATTGAGTGCACTGTTTGCTCCAAAAGTTGTCATCTTTGTATAAAATGATACGTTTAAATCATAGTTGCCAACCCTCCCGAATTTTCCGGGAGACTCCCGAATTTCAGTGCCTCTCCCGAAAATCTCCCGGGACAACCACTCTCCTGAATTTCTCCCGATTTCCAGCCGGACTTAAGGCACGCCCCCTCCAGGTCCGTGCGGACCTGAGTGAGGACAGCCTGTCGTCACGTCCGCTTGGCCAACCAAAAAGTCACCACAGAACACTATAGTGTTCTGTGGTGACTTTTTGGTTGGCCAACGGTTTACGTTGTATTGCGCACCCTGACGGCAAGTGTGGAAGTCGGTTCTGAAGTATGAAGAAAAGACACGCAACTTCATCACCTCGCCTGGTTATTGACTCCAACCCAGAATATTACACTGCCCATACCTACGCTCCTGCTGCTGGCTGAAAAGCATTGCACTTTCAAATACAACAATGAGTAGAGAGGAGTGTTATGTGTGTAAATAAATGAACACTGAAATTCAAGTATTTATTTTATATATATATATATATATATATATATATATATATATATATATATATATACATATATATATATATATATATATATATATGAAAAACTTGAATTTCAGTGAATTCTAGCTATAAATATACTCCTTCCCCCGCCCCCTACCCCCCCCAAAACAAATCTCCCGAATTTGGAGGTCTCAAGGTTGGCAAGCATGGTTTAAATGTACAAACCCCGTTTCCATATGAGTTGGGAAATTGTGTTAGATGTAAATATAAACGGAATACAATGATTTGCAAATCCTTTACAACCCATATTCAATTGAATGCACTACAAAGACAAGATATTTGATGTTCAAACTCATGAACTTTTTTTTTTTTTGCAAATAATAATTAACTTAGAATTTCATGGCTGCAACACATGCCAAAGTAGTTGGGAAAGAGCATGTTCACCACTGTGTTACATGGCCTTTCCTTTTAACAACACTCAGTAAACATTTGGGAACTGAGGAGACACATTTTTGAAGCTTCTCAGGTGGAATTCTTTCCCATTCTTGCTTGATGTACAGCTTAAGTTGTTCAACAGTCCGGGGGTCTTCGTTGTGGTATTTTAGGCTTCATAATGCGCCACACATTTTCAATGGGAGACAGGTCTGGACTACAGGCAGGCCAGTCTACTACCCGCACTCTTTTACTATGAAGCCACGTTGATGTAACACGTGGCTTGGCATTGTCTTGATAAAATAAGCAGGGGCGTCCATGGTAACGTTGCTTGGATGGCAACATACGTTGCTCCAAAACCTGTATGTACCTTTCAGCATTAATGGTGCCTTCACAGATGTGTAAGTTACCCATGTCTTGGGCACTAATACACCCCCATACCATCACAGATGCTGGCTTTTCAACTTTGCGCCTATAACAATCCGGATGGTTCTTTTCCTCTTTGGTCCGGAGGACACGACGTCCACAGTTTCCAAACACAATTTGAAATGTGGACTCGTCAGACCACAGAACACTTTTCCAATTTGTATCAGTCCATCTTAGATGAGCTCAGGCCCAGCGAAGCCGACGGCGTTTCTGGGTGTTGTTGATAAACGGTTTTCGCCTTGCATAGGAGAGTTTTAACTTGCACTTACAGATGTAGCGACCAACTGTAGTTACTGACAGTGGGTTTCTTAAGTGTTCCTGAGCCCATGTGGTGATATCCTTTACACACTGATGTCGCTTGTTGATGCAGTACAGCTTGAGGGATCGAAGGTCACGGGCTTAGCTGCTTATGTGCAGTGATTTCTCCAGATTCTCTGAACCCTTTGATGATATTACGGACTGTAGATGGTGAAATCCCTAAATTCCTCGCAATAGCTGGTTGAGAAAGGTTTTTCTCAAACTGTTCAACAATTTGCTCATGCATTTGTTGACAAAGTGGTGACCCTCGCCCCATCCTTGTTTGTGAATGACTGAGCATTTCATGGAATCTACTTTTATACCCAATCATGGCACACACCTGTTCCCAATTTGCCTGTTCACCTGTGGGATGTTCCAAATAAGTGTTTGATGAGCATTCCTCAACTTTATCAGTATTTATTGCCACCTTTCCCAACTTCTTTGTCACGTGTTGCTGGCATCAAATTCTAAAGTTAATGATTATTTGCGGAAAAAAAAATGTATCAGTTTGAACATCAAATATGTTGTCTTTGTAGCATATTCAACTGAATATGGGTTGAAAATTATTTGCAAATCATTGTATTCCGTTTATATTTACATCCAACACAATTTCCCAACTCATATGGAAACGGGGTTTGTATTTAAAAACCAAACAAGGATGACCAAGAATAAGCAATCACGGTGGATTTGTGTTGATGTTCCTCAGACTGGCTGTTTGATGTCAACATTACAGAAAGCGAAACGTGCCATTTTTGCAACGTACTTCAGAAGAGACATAACGAGAATGGGAGCTAGTTGAATGATTTTTCTGAATTAGTTTTCCCTCCATTTGTGCATAATATAATTTGGTTGCTTTTACCACAAGACTATTTTGCACCGAAGAGGTCAGTGTGTGTATGTTTTAATGCTGTGCAACAAAGATACTTACATTGATGTCGTTTCAAACTGCTTAATGATTTATATACTGTATTTGATAGAGATGATAATGAAGGTAATATACAACATCACCATAAACAGAACAATTTTTCACAGAAAAGAAAAGAAAAACCTTTGGCTCTTAGATTTTACATCAATAACAGCAGTGTGTGTGTCGACTTAAGCGGGCACTTTTTAGTAAAACAAGAAGGGGTTGGCGACTAAAGTGTGTTCCACAGTAAAAGCTTATTGAGCTTTGTCAAACAGGTTTTGTGTACCTTTTTTGAGGTGTGTGTGTATTGAACTCACCGTCTGGGTCTCCGCTCACTTGGTACGTCTCCCCTCCAAAGCTCCACTGGTCCAAGAACTCTTTGGGGAGGCACGGACTTTTAAAAACTTGACACTGCAGCCCTTCAAGAGCGTGCGCACACACACCCACGCACACACACACACACGCACGCACGCGCACGCAGGGACACGCACACACACAATTACTTTCATTGTGTTGCTGCTCAGTGTGACTCACAATAGTTGATTATTGTTGAACTCTAAACAGCATTAACACTAACGGTACCTTCGGCGCCAAACGCTCTCAGCGTGGAAAGTCGCGCTGTCATCAGCCCGTTGCCAAGGTAACTGCAGAACAACAAGGCATTGTTTCATGAGCAGTGACACAAAGAAAGCTTATTATTCACATCCTGATGACTCATTAAATCAGAAAAGTGATGCAAGTGACATTTCTAGCTTGGTCAGTTGTAAACGTAGTCAGTGACATTTGGAGCTGTCAATACAAGACTTGGTGTAAAATAATTTCATTTGGTGCACAAACTTCACATTATGTAAACAATACCAGACTTTGATGTTTTACCTGCGAGTGTACAATGCAAAAGAGGAGTTGAAGATGTGGAATCTGCCGACGTTTGTTTTTTCAAGGTTGGCCTGCAGTGACAACATGCAGCACAAAGTTGTCTTTAAAGTTATTCTTTTTTTGTTTTCATCATTTGTGTATTGTCTCTAAAGTAGGGATATTAAACCAAATTGTTTTGGGGGTCACATTTCCAGAAAGCGAGCAACTGGGGGCCGGACGTCTTCCTTCACTAGTAATCATACTTTCAAAACCAGCTTGTTAACAAGCTGGTTTTTGGTCTATTTCTTTGGTCACAGTTACAACATTTGAGGGAAAAAAAATCACCCTTTTATGCAAAATAAAAGTGTCCACTGCAATGTACACAGGCTTTTAGGAGGTTAAAATCTCAATGCAAGGATCTTTCAGCATGTTTACACTGGTCTAGGAAGAGTCTTTTCTGAGTTTTGAACTGAACTCATGGGCCAGTCGGGTGTCATTCCCAGCTCGAAATAGGCCCCCTGGCTGCCAGTTGAATAACCGTGTCCTAAAGTATGGACATATAATATTAATTCAGTACAGTAAACCCTCATTAATCGCTGTTAATTGTTTCAAGGCCTGACCGTGGCAAATAAATTTCCGCAAAACAGTATTTGATTATTAATCAATTTTCGTAGTTAGAACATAAAAACAGTTTACGACCTTCTAAATAAGTTTGTTAACATTACGAGAGCTCTCTAGACATAAAGTAACACCCTTTAGTCACCTTTACACTCGTTTAATCCAATATAGTTATGCTGCCTAAGGCTGAGTCAATTAGTTGGCACAATGCTAAAAAGTGCACTCTGATTGGTCTGGTCTCCTCTAGCGGCCAATACTAGCGTATAAATGATTTATTTAGTTCATTTAGACATAATTATTCTTAAATGTTAATTTAAGTTAAATATTTGTCGTATAAACCCTAAGAAAAGAAAACACAAGCTATATTGAAGCCGAAGTGCAATGTGGCAAGAGATAACTGTATAGTTTTATTTTTATTTAATCAATAATTATTTTAAAAACTTAATTAAAAATAATTATTGAAATGAAATACACAAATAAGTTAAAACAAAAGGTCGTACATTTATTTTAAATGTATTTATATTATAATTATACATATATTTTTATAGTTGTATAATACATGCATTTGTGTGTGTCCAGACTTTGGGGAGACTGTATTAATGTTACATTTGTATGACAGTTACATCAAACATTTATGATTGTCACAGTTTGGCCCTGGAACAGAACATTTCTATCAATGGAAAAAAATGTATAACAGAATGTACTTAACCAACTCTTCTACATAGAGCAATTCATTATTCTTACAGTGCTATCATCCACTGGAATACATTGTGCTTGTGTACAGACACGCCAATTCACCATTCATATTCTCACCTTGGCTTGTGGCAAGAAGGTAATCTGTGTGGATCCTCCTCCCAAATCCAGGATTCCCACCGTGTGTTTGGTCTGAGCGTGAAGGTGACCTGCAAACATTCGCACCTCTGCTCCTTGAAATGTTGTCGTCAAAAAAAGGAAAAAATATAAATTATCAGTGAACACGACTCACCCGATAGGAAGTTGACTGATATCCATGCCAGGATTCCTACAATGGGGACATAAAACAGTGTTTATGTGCTGACATGGAATAATGAAGTATTAATGACAACTTTTCTAGGACATCACGGTGGTAGATAATTGATGTCATTATCTGCAGTGCATCATCATTGTCACATTACCTTCACTTGTGCCGTCCATGATGCTGACGCTGTTGTCAGGGACCAAAAATGGAGACTCATCAAACACTCGTTGAACCTTCAGGAGTACGAAAAAATGGCCTTAAACATTATCTAGTGTAATGGCAGCTGCTGCGCTTCGAGGGACTCATTAATTCCAATTTGAGGATTAATAAAGTATGTTTTATCTGCCAAGGTGCCCCCAAGGCCACGCATGACAATTTATCCCCTCCTACTGATAACACTCATTTTTTCTGCATGAGTCGTTACACTTAGCTTTGACAGACACACACTCGCATGCTAACAGGAAATTGGACACAAACGCAAATTCAACCAACATCTTAGGTGGCGCTTCTAAAAGCTTGGGTCGAAAAAGCACTCCCATTCACAGCTGTAGCTGTAGGTAACATATTACAGTAGTTTTCGTCTAGTTATTTTTTTACTTCGTGTAGCTACCGCTGATATCAAAATGTGCTGCAATGATACATGATGTTGATAGATGGAGTCTCAGTTGTTATTGTTTACTCTTTCGGGTAAACTTGCTACAATATGAATCTTGTTTCGATAATATTTAAGCTGAATAATTCAACAAATAACAGCAATTAACAATGATGCATGCTTGCAGTTTACGTAAACTTACTGTAAACATTCGCATACAGGGCGAGTGGTGCCGTACATAACACACACACTCTAATCTCAATGTCTTAAAGGGCTACCGCACATTTTTTGGAATGTTGTCAATTATTCACAATTCTTGTGTAAGAAAAGCACACAAATGTTTAATGTATTCTAACTCAAACAAACGCTAGCAAGAGTCAGCTAACAATGGAGCTAATGGGATTTGCTCTAGTAACAGGCACATTCATAACATGTAATATTGACATATTTTGGTCATTTGAAGCATTCGGCTGCGTATTCATTTCACAAACATCACAACATTGGCTATTTCCTACAACAACAACAACAACTACCACTAATCATGGCAGACTTCATGAGAGCTAACAATGGCTACTTTGGGAAAAATGATGATCCAGAACTTTATACTGTATCAACACATCAGCGCTGTTGATGCTGGCTCAGCAGTTTGCTTCTTACTGCTATTACAACATTTGTTGTGCTGTGCAATACACTTGTGAATACATGACCGTGTGGTCAACCAGAGTTGTTTCTTTTCCACTTTTTCATGCGCTCTTAATACTTCAAGTAGAAAAATAAACACAAATATAAAGTTCATAACTAACAGCCTCTCTACAATTAATGCACTTTAGGTACACAAATCAATTAAAACATTTACAGTAAGTATTTTGGCAGAACTATACTGGTGCATCTCAATAAATTAGAATAATAGTGCAAAAGTAATTAGGTTTCAGGAGTTTAATTTACACAAAACGACCAATTCAAAAGGTATTTTGTTGATTAGAATGAATATTTTACAATGTTCAACTTTGACAACTGGGGTTTAATTCAGTTAGAAATAAAAAAATATTTCACTTCATGTGCAGTGAATCTACAAATTTAAGATGAATTCCAATCCACACACCAATCCCTTTTTATTATCCCCTGGTCCTCGGTATTGCACTTTTAAGTCAAGCAAGTGGTGTCCCAATTCCCCTGGAAGGCAAAGTTCTAAGAGGTGTATAACCTTTAAAACCAAGTGTTATGAAATGAAAGCTGAGCAGAAAGCACATACATGTAATTTAATGTAAGCTTTATGGATTTTAATTGTAAGACTTAAGCTGAACGTAAATATTACCATTTTTTTAATGTCCATATTTTAAAATCGCTCGTCATACGAGCTCGTAAATGCATCTGAAACCAGTAAACTACGATGTCAGACTACAATTTACTACATTTCATGAATGATTTTGACAGCTTACCAACTTTTTAAGATTAACAATGTTTAAAATGTTTTTATATTTTTAAAATTGCTTGTCATGACAACCTACTTATTTACATATTGTAGCTACTGAATACTGTAACGATCACTTGTTGTCTAATAACTATGATGTAATATAGTACATTCTAGTGTAATGTGTTTGCTTGTAGTGTCGTCTCATTTCTTAGGTGTATATATTTGACCACTTCATCTAGTCCCTCAGTTTTAAGCGGTAAAATTAAAGTAGAAGGGGTAGAATTGTGATTCAGCCTAAATCTATGTAATGCATCCATCCATTTTCTACCACTTGTCCCTTTCTGGGTCGCGGGTGGTGCTGGAGCCTATCTCAGCTGCATTCGGGCGGAAAGCGGGGTACAACCTGGACAAGTCGCCACATCATCCTTTATGTAATTTAATAAGCATGTCTGACACAAATAGACCACACAATACAACATAATATATGACTGACTTTTTTTAACTGATATCCTAATTGATTGTGATGCTTGTGTAGCGGTGCGGTCATGTCACCTGTTCCAGAAGAGCGTGGGCTTTGTGTGCAGGCAGCAGTCTAAGTCCAGCCGTGGCTCTGAGCACCACTGGAGTTCTCTTCCACTCCAGACGAGGCACTGTACTCTTGGCCACCTTCAACAACTCTTTCAGCGTGTGTACAGCCTGGACGACACATGTCATAAAAATACCTATTTTATTCAATCTACTCTTTGCTCACAAACAAAAACAAGTTTTTTATGCTATCAGTGCTTGCTCCAGCTCTTTTTTCGTCTTTTTCTTGCAGTCACTTCCTGTTTACAGCTCTCATGAGCAAGGAGTACTCGTGCACACCACTGGCTGCGCTCCCACAAAACACACACGTCGGCCGGGGTCCAACTTTCTCCTTTTGTCGATGGGATTGATCTGGCGTGACAATGAACTCACCGTCACAGGAGAGTCGGCGTGTGCTGACAGACCGGGCTTCACTGAGTGGAACATCTCTTTGTCCAAAACTGGAAGCGCCTCTGCAAGATAACATCCACAGCAGGGATATTCAAAGCATTAGTGGGGGTCAGAATCTACCTAAAAATCAGCCCATTACCTCCATCAAAGGAGCTAACGTCTCCAAAGGTGTCCATCCAAAAAAACAAAAAAAAGATACATTTTTTGTGTACCGGTATATACATTCATTGATCCCTCACATCTGTAAACATTACACTTGAAACATTTATCTTCATTTCTCAGTGAATAAAGCATTAAACTTAACAGTTTGGCATATAATGCAGAATAAGATTCATCCAATGTCGGTTCAGCCTTGGCGGAGGTTTTGCTGGTAACATTCTAGTCCAGTTATGGCATTATTGCAGTCATTCTCAAACTGTGGTACGTGTACCACGGCTCTATCTAGTGGTATACCAGATAATCACTTGATTAAAGTACAGTGCTTTATTTTTCTATATTAAAACTCAGTGTTACTGTTCAAACTGTGGGTAAAGTTACAGCTGCCAAAAATATCAAATATATTTGTTAAATAAAACCTCTGCCTTGTTTTAATGAATACTCTGGCCTACTACGCTACTGTATTTCAATGTTGGTCATTATGGTGGTACTTGTACACGTTTTTTCTGAGGTGGTACTTTGTGAAAAAAGTTTGGGAACCACTGCAATATTGGACACAATCTTGGAGGCAATTTGTTGGGATTTTCAATTTCCATGAAAAATACAAGTAATACGTTATAGTGGCCTAACGTTCACCAGTATACCTCAACTATTGTAGAATGTGCTCAAAAAGCACTTATACACACACACTGAAATCTATTGACCAAGTAATTTAAAAAAATAATTAAAATAAATAGAAACACTGTTTTTATCTGTTTTAATGGTTGCACATTTATTGTTTTAAATAATAGTTTGTACTGTAGCACTTAAATATTTATTTACACGAAAAGTGCGTAACAAATAAAATCCATTATTATTATCTATCATTTCTGGAGGGCGTTCTGTTGTCTTACTCTGTTCAGTGATCCTTGATGAAGGGTAAAAACACCTTCATCTCTTTTCCTCCGAGTATAGAACAATCACTATGAGTGACACTAAGAGTGCAGAGTTGTAGGTTCCATGTGCACTATTGAATACTTTAGTTGCTTAGACAGAAATATGTACAGGTTTAGATTGGGGTATGTTGTTTCTTAACAGGGAAAGACGTTAATGTCTCTTGTTTTCAGGTTGGCATTTAGGCTAGTGAAGTAGCGTCAGTAAGGTCGTCAGTTTATCAAAGTAAAGTTATCAATTTCAGTTTTTTATCCTTTTAATGTAAAACGGTAATACTAGCCGTTGGGAGTTTCTCTGCGGTTATTATTACCGTTTATTGTTACATCCCTAGTTGCGGCCCACCAGAGATAGGTTTGTCGCTACCTGTTCACTCTACATAGTTCATGAACACATCACTATGTTGTTTGTGATTATAGCTTGTTGTTACTCCCGACAGCACATGGCATTGTAACTGTGCTTCTTAACACGCACTTGGTCTGCCAGAGAATAAGATATAACAGAAGGGATCAAAGTTTCAAACTTTGTTGCTATATTTAGCAAGTTTTCAGACCCCCAGCAACAAATCTATAGTTTTTCTCCATGTTATATTGGACACTTTTGGAGACAAACATATAAGCAAGTAGTAAAAACTACAAAATAATTTATATTTCTAAACATATTTGTTTAGTTTCTCATGTTTTGTTCTAACTTTTGTCCCCAACTGTTTCCATAAAAATTACATGCACATTATGTAAATCGGACAATGACAACTCCCTGCCACAATAGGATGCAGTCATTGTACTTGATTTGGAATGTCGCTGACTTAACCCTTTAAACCTCAAGTCAGGTGCTCCTAGATCACCTGACTCCGCAAGGATGAATGTGTAGACATGGATTCTGGTCCCTGTACTCCCTGCATCAAACATCACGGCGTAGAAGAAGCGGCTGTGGTTGGTTGGCCGGTGGAAGCTGGGAAGGACGTTTGACCGCTCCAAGAAGGAGGTGGCGAGCTGAGCACCGGCGGGCATTGCGACAGCGAGCAATAGCACCAGGAGCTGCAGAAGCACGGAGAGCTTCATCTTCACTCTGAGGGATGATGAAGACAACTTGTAAGAAGATAAATGGGCTCGACCAAAGCACAGCGACTTGTGCTGGGGTATGTCAACGTGACATGCGACAGGGGAGGGACAGTCTTATTTAGCAAGCAGAGGGTCAATTTTAGAGGTTCTAATCAACAGAAACATGAATCCCTTAATCATCCGCTTTGAACACTGCAATTTATGCTGGAGCATCTCCCAACCACATACTGACATCTTTAATCACTTGTTCAACAGTTAAGAGTGTACATTTGGGAAATATTTTATTTTTTAGCTCCCATTCTGCCTCTGGCGTTTGCACCAGTCACTGTGACCATAATTCCATGTGAACTTTGGAAGGTAAGTACTCTTTTTCTGACTCGCTATCCCACTTCTGAAACCAACATTTTTTGGTATGTTCTCACTTGCAGTCTTACTTTGGTACAGACCGGAAAACTCAAAAAGATACCTCATTGTAGCTATAGTGTGGTTTGGTTCGAAGCAAAACTGCACTTTTTTTATATCTTGTCCATTATTAAAATTCAGTGGAACCTTGATTTACAAACATATTTGGTTTTTGAACAGGGTTTGTAAATCAAATAGTTTATATAGTGAAGCAAATTTCTCTGAGAAACAATGTGAATATGAATAACAGGTTTCAGCCTCGACAAAAGTCCATATTTTAGTTAAGATTTATACATTTTGAATGCAACAAAGTGTTATACAGTACTGCACATCAAAAATATCAAGGGGTGATTGAATTAACTCTATTACCAACCTCCGAAGCAGAACCTCCAGGTTCTGTAACAGCTTCTTCCCTCAGGCCGTAAGACTCTTAAACGCATCATAATCAAATTATCCCCTCAACTCCCCCTAAAATGGATTAACTCGCTGGAATAAAAAAGACAATATAACATACATCCATAAACGTGGACGCATGTGAAAAAGTGCAATATATTTATCTGTACAGTAATCTATGTATTTATTTATATTTATATATATTTATTTATTTTATATATATATTATTTATATATATTTATTTATTTATATATGCACCTTATTGCTTTTTTTATCCTGCACTACCATGAGCTTATGTAACGAAATGTCGTTCTTATCTGTGCTGTAAAGTTCAGATTTGAATGACAATAAAAAGGAAGTCGAAGTCGAAGATAACGACAAGCTTAACTGTGTTGTATGCTCTGCCAACAAGCGCAGACACACAGAAGTCCCTTTGGCCCCATCACAAACGATCAGAAATAAATAAAAAAAAATCCTTAACTTTAACAACCATACTACTACAATAATAAACATTTAAAAGTGTAAAATATGCTGTAAAATAAGTCCGTTCTCATCATAAAAACTTCCTCCGGCACAAAGCCAGCTTCCTCAATCTCTTCAATGTGAGCAACCACAAAATGACTGCCAGCGGGACACAAAATTAATGAAGCGTTTGTACACAGAGACATGGTTCGCACACACAGGCATAATTTGTGCAATCTAAGAGTTTGTAAACTGAAAAGTTCGCAAAAAATAGGGGTTCGTAAATCTAAGTTCCACTGTACTTCCAGACAAGAACACTGGTCTTTCCCTTTTCTGTGCGTTCTAAATAGTGAAAAATTGCAACAAAAACAGCTAACAATGAAGTTAATTGCGATTAATCTATTTCACCTATAAAGTGCTTTAAAAGATCATTCAAAAACTGCGAACATCGCTTGATTTACATGCTGTGATCTGCATGTTCACCAAGCTATAGTGACATTGTTATTGTAAGAACTAACACAGAGGAACTACTTTCCTGCCGTCATGAGCTGCCTTTCCTCTCAAAGACCTTGGAGAAGATTGTTTTTACCCAGTTAAACACTTTTTTAGAGGACTGTGATATTTTAGAAGTCTTTCAGTGTGGGTTTAAACCCCTCCATATTACAGAGTCTGCATTATAAAGGGTTTTTAATGACATCCTTCTAGCAACGGATTTAGGTGATCATGGGATTTTAGTTTTACTCGATCCAACAGCAGCATTTGATTTGGTGGACCATAATATCTTAAATAGCTGCCTACAGCATCAAGTGGGCATTTGTGGTACTGCTTTGAGTTGACTGAAGTCATATTTGACAAACAGAACCTTCTCTGTAAATGTTGCTGGTTCTGAATCCTCTGTTGCTCCCTTGACATGTGGGGTCCCACAGGGCTCAGTTTTAGGACCACTGCTGTTTTCTATGTATTTACTTCCCCTGGGCTCAATCCTAAGAAAGCATGATATTTATTTTCATTGTTATGCTGATGACACACAAATGTATTTTCCATTAAAGAGAAATCATGCCTCTTCAATGCAGCCACTACTTGCTTGTCTTGATGACATCAAGGCCTGGATGGCCCTAAATTGCAATGAAAAGAAGACTGGAGTAATAGTGTTTGGACCTAGTGGTACCTGTGAGCTCCCCCCTGTTGACTTTGGCCCCTTGGCTTTGAACGTTAAGCCCATGGTCACCAACCTGGGCTTTCGTATTGATAGTGATTTTAAATTGGACCGTCAGATTGGCACAGTGGTGAAAGCCAGCTTTTTTTCATTTACATCAGCTGGCTAAGGTTAAAAACCTTTCCAGGCAACAGTTTGAGACAGTAATCCATGCCTTTATCACATCTCGGCTGGATTACTATAACGCTTTGTATTTTGGAATTGGTCAATCCTCCCTCTCACGTCTGCAGCTGCCCGACTTTTAACAAGCACAAGAAAAAGAGAGCACATTACTCCTGTTTTAGCCTCCCTTCACTGGCTGCCTGTGCCTTTTAGAATCCATTTTACAATTATATTATCAATTTTTAAATCCTTACATGGTCTTGCCCCACTTTACCTCTCTGAGCTGCTCCACCTTTGTGCCCCCACCCGGTCCCTCAGGTCAGCTGATCAGATGCTCCTGGAAGTACCCAAATCAAAGCGCAAGCTAAGAGGGGACAGGGCCTTGTCTGTTGCGGGTCCCAAACTCTGGAATGATCTCCCTCTCCATGTGAGACAGGCCCAAGAGCTAGCTTATGTAGCCGAGGATCAAACCGCCAACTGCCCTGCCTTCGGCTGCCGCCCAGCTCACAATGCACTCGATCTCTATGGCTAAAGTGCCCTAAACGCGTCCGACCGGTAGGAGGCCACGGGGAAGACCCAGGACACGTTGGGAAGATATGTCTCCCGGCTGGCCTGGGAACGCATCGGGATCCCCGGGAAGAGCTGGACGAAGTGGCTGGGGAGAGAAAGTCTGGGCTTCCCTGCCTAGGCTGCTTCCCCCGCGACCCGACCTCGGATAAGCGGAAGAAGATGGATGGATCTTTGACTGCGAAAAGATGACTCAATTCTATTACCGTTTCTTGCCATAGGAGAATATGTTTTAAAATACAGTATAGCTAACTATATGAAAAGAGACATTGGAAAAGCTTATTATGGCACTATCCAAGCAGAACGTTGTCCAATCAAATCAAATAAAAACAGATAGGATAACGCAAACAAAAAGTCGGTTGTGTTTATAGCTCAACACACAAAGTCTTTACCGTGTTTCCTCACGGAAAGCAAAAGCTTGGCTCATTATTCGCAACTTAGCAAAGTTCGTTCGCTCATGTTTACAACTTTAGCTAGCAGGCTAACTTGGTAAAAGTGGACATGCTAATGAGCATGGCAAGCTCGCGCAAACAAGATTAATTTAATATTTGAAACCAAATAAACTACTACCATTAATAAAAACTCCACCAATTAAAAATGTAAATGGAACAGTAAGAAAGCGACTTAAAAGTAGCAAGAATAAGAAACACCGGGCATGCTTACCATGATGTTGACGCTGTCAACTAAACGGCTTACGTTACTGACGTTATGTGACGTCCTGTGGGCAAAACCAAGAGTCATTTAAAAACAACTAAACTTCATAAGTAATCACTTTTTAAAGTCCCAAATAATAATTATTTTTAACAAAATGACTATCCTTGATTAAGTTAGCAAAAATCTACTTTTCTAATTAAGTCCCTCCAAGGGCTGACCCAGACTATTTTGAGGTAGGGGTCACCTAAAAGACGACAAAAACGGAAGCAAGCGCCTTCTGTAGACCCATAGATGCTAATAAGCATTGCTCATGAAAACAATAGCATCCATTTTACGTAAATTAAATGCCAAATTAGTTTTTATAGCCAACAGCTGTTGATGTGAAAAAGTAAAAAATAAAATAAAATGCATGCAACGCTCATGCACAGTTTCATTATAACTAATGAAACGAATTAATGAAACTACTTCTCCTGTTGGAGAAATGTTTATTAAGTGAAAGAGTTTCAGAATTACACTGTGAATATGTATACTCCTGATTCAGTATTTGAGCTTAACAGTGTAGAATGCAGTTTGAACCAAGAAAAAAATATTTTGCTGCAGAAAAAAACTTGGCAGGTATTATTTTCCAAGCAGTGGCGTGCAGTCACTAGAGGCAGGGGAGGCAGGGCCTCACCTGCCATCATGGAAAGAAAAAAAATGTAAAAAGAAAAACAAATTAATTAAATTGTTATATGTATCCAGTGATTATACTAAAGTTATTTTCCATTTAACTTCACCAGTTTTAGATTACTTTTTATTTTTATTTTCACATTTGCCGTTCAAATACTGAGACGAGACGGTGCGGTGATCAGCAGCCATTTGACCCCTGATGTAGAGAGTAGAGACATATTATTTTCGTTTATTTTATCAGTAAAAATAGCGTTAAAACAACAGCAATTGCATGTATCCGGGCACAGCAGCACACGTCCTTGGTAGCAGTCATGGCACCTGCTTAGTTGGCCATGCTCTTTTTATACACGACTCTGCGCCACTGAGCCCTGCCCGTACCTCCAGTCCAGGTGAGATCCATGTGCATTGCAAAAAAGTACTTAAAATGCGGACGTGTTGCGTTTTTGTGTGAATTTTTCTTGAATAAAACACATATACAAATCTTTTAGAATGTTTCTGTAATAATTCAATCTACTTTAAAAACGGTTGTAATTGTAATAGGAAGTGCTTTAGGAGCCTGCCAGTCAGAGTTCAGGATTAGCTGCGCCGATAAAAGGCAGAGTGTGGTGACGCAACCTCTCTCCTAGTCCCCCACAACATCCTTTACTTTGCCTCAAAAATAGCTGATGCGCTCAGAGGTTGTCCCACGCGCTGCAGTCAAGCTGTGATTTAAAACAGAAGTTGTGTCATCACACTATGCCTTTTGTCCGCACAGCTAACCCTGAAGTCTGACTGTCAGGTAACTAAAGCCCTTCCTCTTCCATAAATGTATTTAAGGGGAATGATCTAATCAAGGGTCTGCAACCCGAGGCTCTGAAGCCGCATGCTGCTCTTCTGCCTCCTTGTTGTGGTTCCCTCAGATTTTTTTAACCCCGGAGTAAGAAAAGTTAGCAATTTTAAAAATAGTTTTATCATTTCCGAGTGACTGTGAGATCGTGAATGCGCACAGGCCTGAAGCGCAAGGAAGGGAAGTAAAAGAGACCAAAAGCCTGTGTGTTCAGTTCAGCTTCTCGAGTGTGAAACTCCTTGGGTAAAGTTAACCATGAATAGGCTACTTGCCAAAAAAGAGAAAAGGAAAATAGTTAAATTTTACATTGACAGCTTGCTTTTCCTGTAAAATAAAAAAGATTAAAACTTTTCAAAGTTTATAGCTGAGTTACGTTTTGCGGTTCTATACTATTTTTCTTTAGTGGAAGAGCCGGCAAAACATTTTTTTGATAGTAAATGTTGCAGACCCCTGGTCTAACTAAAAGCAAAAGCTACTTGAGTGTTGCCCTAACGGTATCTTAGTATCTGTAAATTATAGCATGTACATTTTCTATTAGATTGGGCCTGATTAATTTAAATATAACCCAGGTCCCAGAACTCTGGAGGGGTTATTCCATCGAAAAACACATGAGCATCATCTGATAGGAGCCACCATCTATAGAATTAGTTATGTGGGATCAGAGGTGGCAAAGCATGTTTTCGGCATTGGTACAAACAACTGGGCTTTGTCCAGACTTGCCGGTCCGAGGACTAGCACAACAGAATGGAAGTGTCTTCATGCAAAAGGTACTTAAGGAGAAGTTTTCTGGGCAGAAAGTGAGAGAGTAACATCAGGACCATATTCTTCTCCTGGGAGCTGCAGTTCCAGTCTGATGCTCGTTCGACCAAATAAAGATTTGTTAAACGATTCCTCGCCGGCATCATCTTTGATCCATTTACAACACCAAGTCGTCCTCAGGTCCGGACTGGGAGAACGATACCAGCAATATTCAACATTATAAAGTATATCGCGAGCCTGTTCAATAATCAAGTATATGTTTTATTGTATCACCAAAAAGCTTGGCTGATCATATCAAAATTGCCATTTCCAACAAGTTTGACAAGTTAACAAGTAAACCACTGCATTTTATTGCTCTTTGTGGTCTTATCCAACAGATCAAATACAAAGTGGAAGTCCAATCTGACAACAGACCATGTGGGCCTTACAGGATAAATGAAGTAAAACACTATTTTAGTGTTTACCTCCATAGAATTATGCATGTAAAATGTAGCTCTGATATAGAGTTGTGGAAGACGTTTTTTGTGACTGTTCAGAGGTTAATCCCCCACCGATCTTTTGATTTCCCCCTGCAGGCTTGAGGGAACGCAAGAGCAAAGCGATCATGACAAGGATTAAACCTACGGTCTCTGCGAGGACATCAGGAACAAAGCACAAAACATCACTGAGGACAGACAACAGCGGGTCAATTTCTCCTTAGGAGGAGGAGACTAATATTCAGCAAACAATAAACCCCTTTGTTTAAAAAACTTTCTCCATCCTTCTTAAAAGTTTTGATATTTTAAGGCATGTGATGAAGTCATTGATGGTCAAGTTTGAAGTTTAGCGTCCCATGGTTGGCATGGTGACAGCAGGGCTTGTCAGGGTAGCATCCTCGGCCTTCCACTGTGAGGTCACGGTCTTGATCTGAGTGTAGAACTGGATGCCCTACACATTAAGATGACAACACTGTCAGTCAGTCTCTTTAAAGCTAAAGGCTTGTTTATCGCCGTTTTTTGTTTTTTTTGGGGAAAAAACTTTCTGACCTGCTTGCCATAGAAATTGGTGTCTCCTCTGAAGGAGCCTCGGGAGCCCGTAAAAGAAAACATGGGCAAGGGCACAGGGATGGGGACGTTCACTCCAATCTGCACAGGCAGATTATTGTCAAGACAACATCAGATAAAATGTATATAATACATGTATTAATTTATTAATAATTATTATGCATTAATTCCTGTTTAATTAATTAATTTAACATACAATAATAGTTTGTATTCACCTGATGTCACATCCGGCTCATTAACTGAGCGAGGCTTAAAGTGGTGGGCCAGCGAGCGTCTGTTGTCATAGCGTCCCAAAGGGCATTTTGCCTTTCTCGAAGAAAAATGCCCTATGCTTGCGATGTTTTAGGCTGTTGGAACCGTTCAAATCACGAAAAGGATAAAAGTTTCTTAAGAGTTCCTCGAGAAGTAATCAAGAAGGGCGAAAGAGTGCAAGATTTTACAAAAGACGAGAAAAGTGGTATGCACCCCAGACCAGGGGAGCAGAGTCGAATGAAGTACAGGTTTCGGTGATCACTTCATTAAAGGTTTGTTTGATATTTTTAACGTTTAGTATTTCACATTTGTATTGTATCTTGTAGGGCTGCGAATCTTTGAGTGTCCCACGATTCGATTAAAAATCTTTTTTTTTAATACAACGCGATTCTCGATTCAAAAACGATATTTTCCCGATTCAAAATGATTCTCTATTCATTCAATACATAGGATTTCAGCAGGATCTACCCCAGTCTGCTGACATGCAAGCCGAGTAGTAGATTTTTGTAAAAAGCTTTTATAATTGTAAAGGACAATGTTTTATCAACTGATTGCAATAATGTAAATTTGTTTTAACTATTAAATGAACCAAAAATATGACTTATTTTATCTTTGTGAAAATATTAGACACAGTGTGTTGTCAAGCTTATGAGATGCGATGCAAGTGTAAGCCACTGTGACACTATTCTTTTTTTTTATTTTTATAAATGTCTAATGATAATGTCAATGAGGGATTTTTAATCACTGCTATGTTGAAATTGTAACTAATATTGATACTGTTGTTGATAATATTCATTTTTGTTTCACTACTTTTGGATTGTTCTGTGTCGTGTTTGTGTCTCCTCTCAATTGCTCTGTTTATTGCAGTTCTGAGTGTTGCTGTGTCGGGTTTGGTTTTGGAATTGGATTGCATTGTTATGGTATTGCTGTGTATTGTTTTGTTGGATTGATTAATTAAAAAAAATAAAATAAAATAAAATAAAATAAATAAATAAAAATAAATAAATCGATTTTTTAAAAATGAGAATCGATTCTGAATCACAGAACGTGAGAATCGTGATTCGAATTCAAATCAATTTTTTCCCACACCCCTAATATCTTGTTTCGGAGTTCTTAAAACATATTTTTACTGCAAGTGTTTCCTAAAGCACCAACTTGGTATGGCTAATTTAGAAGTCACAAAGGCAGATTTTGAGGACAGAAACATATGTTTTGCAAGCACAGACAAATGTATTATGTGCACAATAAAAGTGTTTGCATGTTTTCCATTAGCCATGCGCTCTCTCAACCTCAGCCCTCTGTGCATTTAGCTTTTGTCTACGCTCGCTCAGATTTCTGCTGTGCGCTCGCGCAAGTTTAGACACACCGTTATAAGTGTGTCAAAACCGCACCAATCAGAGAACAGGACAATTTATGTAATTTATTTATTTGAATGCTTGGTCTCAAATGAGATCGATGTGAAAAACTATTTTCAACATGGCAGCGCTAAATGGAGCGGAAAGAGCGACTTTAAAATGTAAGTATAGTTTTATTAATTGATTTAAAATCTAATAACAGACATGTGAAGCTGGGGTGACAGTAGCGAAATAAACAGTTGTAGCCGAAATAGTCAGGTAGGAAGTCAGGTCTGGCTATAAGAATAACAAGACCTAATAAACCTCTTTGGATTAATTTTAATTATTTGTTTTCTGTATTGTGTAGTTATAATTATATGCTTTTACTTGTATTGAGTTTGTGGACCCCAGGAAGACTAGTGGGTTGTTGTGGAAACGCTAATGGGGATACTTAATAAAAATCAAATCAAATCAAAATCAAATGTAGTTATCGTATTATTGCTGAAATTTACAGCATATTTAAAGCAAATTTTAAAAATAAAGTTGATCAGCGTGCTTTACAATTTAGGTTAGTTACAATGCAGCTAAGATAGGCTCCAGCACCGCCCGCTACCCCGAAAGGGACAAGCAGTAGAAAATGGATGGATGGATGGACAGTATAAAGTAGTTCACTATGTTTATTAATAAACGTTTTCTCTCTGAGCAGGGGATAAATCCGCCGACAGCAACACACATATACACACGATAAATTTAAAACAACTTTTGCTTGATAATTAAATATTTTGTTAGGTTTCATTCTTTTCTTTTCTCCACTTAGTGGACCTGACCGGAAGCCGGAGGATGTGAAAATGTGACACAACCAGGAAGTGTTGCGAAAGCTAGTCCATTCCAATTAACATCGCTCCAGCTGCGACTGAAGAAATCTTTCCAGGACCCACACTCTCTCAACTGCATGGGCAACCTTGTAAGGATGTTGCCGCCCAATTGGGACAAGACAATTGACTCCATCAGGTCCGACCTTAAAGCTTCCGGGATAATATAACAAACAATCTCATTTGAACCAAATATCCAATCAAAGCGTACATTTATCCAGTTCTTTGATTGGTTGCCTTTTTGACACAAATATAACGGTGTGTCTAACCTTGTGCGAGCGCACAGCAGAAATCTGAGCAAGAGTTGGAAAAAAAAAAAAAAAAGCTGAATGCGCAGACGGCTGAGGTTGAGAGAGGAAAAGAGTGGGGGGCACGAGAGAGCGCACCCGTCTGATTGCAGACCGCAGTAATTATTGAGTGTTAATATGGATGATAGATAACAAGTAAACACTTTAATTGTGCACAAAATACATTTATATTCGCTCAAACATTTGTATTTCTCGCTTGAGTTTAATATATTTTAAAAATATGTCTGTGCTTGCAAAACATATTTTTCTGTCCTCAAAATCTGCTTTTGCGGCCTCAACATTAAGACACAAATATAACACCATAACTCAGCGAGTCTAAATAAAAAAAAAAAATCCAATGCCAGTAAAACCTAAAAGAGTTAAGCTTTTATCAAAGGCAGCCATTATAAATGAAACTTTCAGCACACACACAACGTTGAGATATATAGTTATATTTTGATAAAGACAGGGAAAAATGTGTATTCGCAAATGGCGCGTGCAACAACAAGGCATCAAACTTGGCTCTAGATGCGAAGTTAAATCATGAAATGCAACTTTACCCGAGCAAAAACGATGCCAGATTCATCCGAGTCTTGATAGCAATTTCCTTGACGAGCCACACACAAAGAAGTTGTGGACCTCCATGCTTTTATATGTTTTCATCTGTTTTGTCGTGTAGAATGATGTCTGGAGCACCAGATGGTTCGATATGTCTGGGAACCCGATTGAGGTATAATCCTTGATATCACTCCACAAATCTTTTTTGATAACGTATAGGGATAGATTCCATTGCATAGTTTGCATTTTTGGCTCGTATCTGCTTTTAGTTGTAAGAGCGAGGTCCCTTGCGTACTCAACTAGTTTGCACACTGTTTGCTGCACAGTAGCCATATTGGTTTGGTGGCCCACCACTTCATTGACTGCCGCTCAAAAGTCACGTGAGTGAATACAACCTATAGCAGATGGGTAAGAAATAACAAAAGAAGAACAATCTGCTTCCACAGTCTTACCTGGCCCACGTCCACCTCATGTGTGTATCGGCGGGCCGTTGCACCGTTGGTGGTGAAGATGGCAGTGCCGTTTCCGTAGGGGTTGTTATTGATCAACGATATGGCCTCGTCTAGGCTGTCGGCCTCCAAAACCACCAGCACCGGCCCAAAAATCTCCTCCTTGTAGCAAGTCATGTCCGTCTGGAGCAAGAGAAAATGACAGGACATGAGGTGAAAAACAGAACTGAGCCATGAAGTAGACTTGGCAGAATTATCCACAAGCTCCTCACAAGTTCACACTTGTGACTTTAAGAAATAAATTTTTTCTCAGTCATCTGGCTTCGTCCAGACAAATAAGGGAAGACCAACAGCTGTTAAACCTTCTTAACTGTTCTTTTCTGAGGCAGTCAAAGTTCTGTCGACTTATTTTTTGTGAGGAAATGTCCTAACTGCAACAAAAACAACATAAGTAACAATGGAAGTTTGTCATTTGCCCCCCAAAATGGAAGTGTTCGTAATTGTAGCACTGCTAACGAGTGCTACAACAGTTGTACCTGTTTATGTTGCCACTTCTCAAACTGGCTGACTCATGTCGACATAAGCGGTTGTCGACAGCCAAAAGTAAAAGGAGCCATTGCTTGCACATTTACTTGTGACTTTGGAAAGAGACATAATCAGCATGGGCGATAACGGATTTTTTTTAACCTACGGCAGTTGACATTGTTTTCCCTATATATACACAGTATATATCTGATCGTGGTGCGGTGCCATGGCTAAATTGAAGCCGCCGCACCTTAAAAATGTGTACATTTTAGGTGGAAACAAATTTAAGTAATATATTGTATGAATGGATATATAGCCTATAATATTCAAGCACAATTGACTAGTGATGCACAGAAAATGTGGCCGGCGAAAAACTTTGATCATCCGTAAGTGAGACGCACCCGAGTGTCTGGAACCTCGCGAATAGGACGAGGTCAAAACTAATTACTAATAACACAGCAGACTTATTTTTAAATGTATGTAAATTATTTTTAGCATTAAAAAATATATATGTATGTATATATATATATATATATATATATATATATATATATATATATATATATATATATATATATATATATATATATATATATATATATATATATATATATATATATATATATATATATATATATCATCAACAATTATGCAAATTATATGATGACAACACATTGACCACACCCTAGCCACGCCCCCACCACCACATGTAGATTTCAAGCTGGGGGAAACCCTGTTCCATCTATGCATATTTTTATTCTGGTTATTTTTAGGGCTGTCAAAGTTCTGACTCCTTTTAGACCCTCGGTCCATTCCATAGTGTGGGAAATATGATGTTCAGTTACTGTTGAGCCACAAGCCCGAAAATAGCGAGAAAAAATGCACAAAGAAAAGGGTATATTATGGAAATCTCATGTTCAAAGCCATGGCAAATGATTCTCCCGACAAGACAAGACTATTCATTCTACCATCGATTGCTTTGAGTCGACATCATTGAAGCGAAACCCTGCTGGCGTGCTTTGCCCCTTACAGAGAGGTGGATACACTAGACTGCTTTAGAAAGATGGAATAAAAGCTCAGCAGAAACGAAAGACGGTAGACAAGAAGTCCATAGTCATTTTTTATCGAAGATTTTCCGTCATCAAAACATGTCAAAACACATATTAATCACATACTTTCGGCTTCACAACAATAGCGCTATGCGTCAAATCCGGTTTAACTACAATAACAAAATGAAAAATCGTCTTACATTACAATCATGCTTTGTCAAACATGTTTAGTTATGTAATCTGTGATAATTGTAAAATGTTTTCTGTAAGGCTGAAACGAAGCGTCGACGTAGTCGACGTCATCGGTTACGTAAATACGTCGACGCCGTTTTTGTGCGTCGACGCGTCGCATATTTACGTCACACTACCGTCATGGCGGACCGCAAAGCAGACGATCAAAGCAGACGATGCGAGCGGTGCGAGCGAGGGGGGAAAAGCATGCCAAAAGTGGTCAAAAGTGTGGGAGTATTTCAATAAACGGCCTAATAATGTTGTTGTATGCACACTGTGTCGAGCGGAAATGGCCTATCATAGCAGCACAACGGCTATGAACGAACATTTGAAAAGAAAACCATCAACTAGTCAATCGTCCGCGCGAGCATACGTTGTCATCATTACACAAAAACATGAATGTGTCATTTGTATCTGCTAGGGGTGTAACGGTACGTGTTTTGTATTGAACCGTTTCGGTACGGGGCTTTCGGTTCGGCACGGGGGTGTACCGAACGAGTTTCTAAGCTAAAGCTAACTTTAGCTGCTAAAGTCTTAACAAGCTGCTTCGCTCCTCTGCGTCTGTCTCAGCACGCAGCATTGTCCCACCCATACAACCATCTGATTGGTACACACGCAGCATTGTCCCACCCATACAACCATCTGATTGGTACACACGCAGCATTGTCCCACCCACACAACCATCTGATTGGTACACACGCAGCATTGTCCCACCCACACAACCATCTGATTGGTACATACGAAGCATTATCAGCCAATCAGCAGTGTGTATTCAGAGCGCATGTAGTCAGCGCTTCAGGGTGGAGCAGATAGGTGTTTAGCAGGTGAGCATCAGGCAGCGGACTCTCCCCAAATGATAATAAACACCTCCCAGTCAACTACTAGTAACATCACTATGAGCCCGTTGACCTTCTAGAAATATAAACTGCAGCTCAGCTCACTCGCAGTCCTGGCTTGAGGTGAAGGCTAATTACCTCTCGTTCCAGCCACATCGACCCCTTCTGAGCGCCTATTTTCAGCTGCTGGGAATATTGTAAACAAGAAAAGAACCAAACATGTACACATGCTAACCTTTCTTCATTACAACTGTTAGTCACTCACTGGAATGAGTAGAATTGGTTATTGTGTACTGTGTTGGACTGGATGTTTATTTTGCACATTTTAAAAGCAATACTTAATGTTTACAGTGCTCCAGAATATTTAGATTGGCACTTTTTTGTATTGGATGTTTATCTTTATTTTTGCACATTTTAGCAAATAAGCAATACTTTCACTTTTGTTGAAATGTTTACACTGTTGTTACAGAATATTTCGTTTTGCACTTTTTTGTATTGGATGTTTATCTTTATTTTTGCACATTTTAAAGCAAAATAAGCAATACTTTTACTTTTGAAATGCTTATACTATTGCAGAATATTAAGATTTGCACTGGATGTTGACTTTTATATTTGCACATTAAAAAGCAAATAAGCTACTTTTAATTTTGTTAAATGTTAAAAGTTTTAAATGTTTACATTGTTACAGAATATTTAGTCATGTTGTTGTCAATGTTGACTGAGTGGCCATACTTCTTTTTTTTTGTAAATAAAAGCCATGCCTTTTGAAAAAACGGGCCTACATTTATTTTTTCATCTTCATTTTGAATAAAAAAAATAATCGGTAAAAGGAAAAATAATCTATAGATTAATCGAAAAAATTATCTATAGATTAACCGATTAATCGAAAAAATAATCCATAGATTAATCGATAGAAAAATAATCGTTAGCTGCAGCCTTAGTTTTCTGGCTGATTGAAATTAAGTATATATTCTTTTACAACCTGTTCTCATTGATCAGTCCGCAATTACAGAATGTTTAGCAGGCGGAATATTACATTTTATTAATAAATAGAGAAGGTTAAAACATTGTCATGCAGAGACATGAATACCATTAACTTGTACAACATGTACTGTATAAAATATCAGAAGCATTTATTCAGGAAGAAATATCACAGATTAGATTGCCTAAAAGGTTTGACAATCAAACCCTTATCATAACAATCCACAATTTCTGTTATTAGTGTGTGAAACTGGTATCTATACATGGTGTAGCTCCTCAGAATGCAAGTGTTTCTACAGCAGGAATACAAACTCTGTATTTCTACAAAATACAAACTCTGGCAAGACACCAACGCGCTGCAGGTAGGTTTTTTTTTTACTGTCATTAAAAGTGTTTATGAAGCTTATTTATTTTTGTCTATTTTGTGTTAAGCTGTTTAAAAAAGTATGATTAAAAACATTTCATTAAAGCAAAAATATTTGTCCATTCATGGTAATAAAAAATTTAAAATTATATGTTTTGGGTACACTTATTAATGATAAGAATTTGCGATTAATCGCGATACATTTTGAGTACACTAACAACAAACTGTCATTAATCGCGATTAAATATTCTAATCATTTGACAGCACTTGTTATTATTTTTGTATCTAACAGATACATTCCATTGTATGCCAATGACAATAAAGTCATTCTACAAGCATACAATAATTAAAAAGTAAGTAAGTAATAAAAAAAAAAAAGTTTTGTGTGTTGCTGTCGTAAAATCCAGGTTTAGACCACAATGCTTTTATTTTGAAGTTCACCTTGCAGTGAACAGAAAATCACTGTTTTAATGCTAGGTAACTGGACAGTAGTAATGTCGCTGCTGCGGTTTCACATTGCTTAGCGATGATGAGCATAACAACATTGTAATGCATGTTGACATACTACTATTACTGCCACCTGTACAACAACTACATTGGTTTATGCACTGATTGGTTGTCGACCCTTAACAGTACTAACTTAAGTGGGTTCCACTGAATTTACTGTTACAATAAAAAAATGCCATAAAACAATAAAGCCCATCAGTTGTTAAGACTATACAAGCAGCCATTTTGACCCTCAGCTTACCGTCACGCCGCCCAAGATGGTAGGCCCCACAAAGTTGCCGTTTTCGTATCCTTTAACATTGACGTTTCTCCCGTCCAGCAGCAGTTTGGCCCCCTCTTCAACGCCGCTCTGGATCAGAGACTCCACCCGGTTCTTGGCCTCAGGGGAGATCAGGGGGCCCACATCAGCGCCAGGCTGATCGCCTTAACACCGTGACACATTGTGGTTTGTTTAACACGCCACCATTCCAGCTCTCATGGAGTATTTGACGGAAATCACCTGCATTGACGCGCAGAGATTTGGAGCGGTCCACCAGCTCCGGCAGCCATTCACGAGACTCGCCCACAAAGATGGCGGTGGAGAGCGCCATGCAGCGCTGTCCGGCTGCTCCGAAAGCAGCACCCACCAGCTGGTTGATGGTGTTTTCCCTGTTGGCGTCGGGCATCACCACACCGTGGTTCTTGGCACCCTGCAGTGCAGAATAATTGATCACGTGACAGCCAAGCTCAGAGAAAAGCTTTTCAGCTGTTATTTAAATTTAAAAACAACATTACAACCACAAAAACTGTAAATATAAAGAACTAAAAGATTACAATTTTATGAAAAAGTTATCAAAGTCTTTAACACTTCCAATATAAAACATTTATATTAAGAAGTATAATCAATGCAAACAAAAATTATTGTTTACAACAATTAATACTATATTGTATATTATCAAGAATGACATTAATTATGAACATATGCATTAACAATGTATACCCTACATATATAAATTTTATTTAACATTTTTGTATTACAAACCCCGTTTCCATATGAGTTGGGAAATTGTGTTAGATTTGGGGAAATTGTGTTAGATGTAAATATAAACGGAATACAATGATTTGCAAATCATTTTCAACCCATATTCAGTTGAATATGCTACAAAGACAACATATTTGATGTTCAAACTGATAAACTTTTTTTTTTTTTGCAAATAATCATTAACTTTAGAATTTGATGCCAGCAACACGTGACAAAGAAGTTGGGAAAGGTGGCAATAAATACTGATAAAGTTGAGGAATGTTCATCAAACACTTATTTGGAACATCCCACAGGTGTGCAGGCTAATTGGGAACAGGTGGGTGCCATGATTGGGTATAAAAGTAGATTCCATGAAATGCTCGGTCATTCACAAACAAGGATGGGGCGAGGGTCACCACTTTGTCAAACGCGTGAGCAAATTGTTGAACAGTTTAAGAAAAACATTTCTCAACCAGCTATTGCAAGGAATTTAGGGATTTCACCATCTACGGTCCGTAATATCATCAAAGGGTTCAGAGAATCTGGAGAAATCACTGCACGTAAACGATCCCTCAGGCTGTACTGCATCAACAAGCGACATCAGTGTGTAAAGGATATCACTACATGGGCTCAGGAACACTTCAGAAACCCACTGTCAGTAACTACAGTTGGTCGCTACATCTGTAAGTGCAAGTTAAAACTCTCCTATGCAAGGCGAAAACCGTTTATCAACAACACCCAGAAACGGCGTCGGCTTCGCTGGGCCTGAGCTCATCTAAGATGGACTGATACAAAGTGGAAAAGTGTTCTGTGGTCTGACGAGTCTACATTTCAAATTGTTTTTGGAAACTGTGGACGTCATGTCCTCCGGACCAAAGAGGAAAAGAACCATCCGGATTGTTATAGGTGCAAAGTTGAAAAGCCAGCATCTGTGATGGTATGGGGGTGTATTAGTGCCCAAGACATGGGTAACTTACACATCTGTGAAAGCGCCATTAATGCTGAAAGGTACATACAGGTTTTGGAGCAACATATGTTGCCATCCAAGCAACGTTACCATGGACACCCCTGCTTATTTCAGCAAGACAATGCCAAGCCACGTGTTACATCAACGTGGCTTCATAGTAAAAGAGTGCGGGTACTAGACTGGCCTGCCTGTAGTCCAGACCTGTCTCCCATTGAAAATGTGTGGCGCATTATGAAGACTAAAATACCACAACGGAGACCCCCGGACTGTTGAACAACTTAAGCTGTGCATCAAGCAAGAATGGGAAAGAATTCCACCTGAGAAGCTTAAAAATTGTATCTCCTAAGTTCCCAAACGTTTACTGAGTGTTGTTAAAAGGAAAGGCCATGTAACACAGTGGTGAACATGCCCTCTCCCAACTACTTTAGCACGTGTTGCAGCCATGAAATTCTAAGTTAATTATTATTTGCAAAAAAAAAAAAGTTTATGAGTTTGAACATCAAATATCTTGTCTTTGTAGTGCATTCAATTGAATATGGGTTGAAAAGGATTTGCAAATCATTGTATTCCGTTTATATTTACATCTAACACAATGTCCCAACTCATATGGAAACGGGGTTTGTATATTCTGTCTGAAATTGATTTGATTTCAATATAAAATAATGATTTAGTAATCTAGTATCCATTGCAAAATGAATAAATAAATACCATTTATTCTCTATAACGACTCAGTTGCACAAATACAGTACAAAAAAAGTCACCGCAACAAACCCAACAAGGTGAATTGGACATGCTATGCGAACCGTGATGCTAAGCTAGCTTGAATGTGAATTAGTGCAACATGAAAAAAATTTATGATTTGTACACTTCAACGGAAAGCTAAGAGTAATCGCGTTACAGCAGAGAGTAATCAGTTTGGAAGACTAAATTAGCAAGTAGATTAATAAATAAAATCAAGAAAGACGATAATATCCACAAAGTGCAGCAACACGTATGTCAGCCAAGCAGTGAAGCAGATTGACGACACATCTTTGGGCCACAAGTGTTTGACGACTGGTGCCAAAGTGAACATTTTGTGGTTTTAAAAAGGCACACAAATGAAATAAAGATGCTTGTTCGCCAATGATTTTTTTTTCTCTCACTTGGGCAGGCTACTACAGCTCTCATGTATATAATCTTTCATATGCATATGTTATGTTGTGTACACTAATCTAAAAACCGGAAATGATGCATTACTGCATACAGTGCGTCAGTAGCCGGCTAAATCTTGTAGACATATGATTAATAATTAAATCTAATACATTTAGAATACGGTATATAATAATAATAAACGATGTATTAACAATATACCATAAAATAAAAATATACAATGTAATGATTCTTAATGTATAAATAATCAATTTATAATAAAATCGTAATCGTATCGTCAGGTGCCCAAAGATTCTCATCTCTAACGCTGGGGTAGTGTATTACCATGTTGGACTGAACCCTCTTGCCATTCTTGGAACCCCTGTTGTAGATGTACTCTCCTGCCTGGTTGGAGCCCACAAAGCTGATGGCTTTGATAGCAGGGTGGTCACAGATGAAGTTCACAGCTTTATCAAAATAGAGACAAATTATAGACATTTTTCATTGTATATGGACATGTTAGTTAGAAGATTTAGGTATGGACTTACCTGCATGCTGCCCGTGAATTATGTTGAGCGTGCCATCAGGCGCCCCGGCGTCCTGCAGCATTTTGGCCAGAAGCATGGTGCATCCGGGCACACGCTCCGAGGGCTTCATCAGGTAGGTGTTGCCGCACACCATGCCGATAGGGAACATCCACAGTGGAATCATGGCCGGGAAGTTAAAGGGGGCAATGCCGGCACAGACACCGATGGGCAGCCGGTAAGTGTAGGTGTCCATGTCCTTGGTGATGGATGGCAGGGTCTCACCCAGCATGAGCGATGTAATGCTGCAGGCGTGCTCTACCACCTCTGCAGGGAGTGACAAACTCAATGAGAAAAAAATTATTTTAAGTAAGGCTTAAACACACCAGATAGTACATTGTACAGTAGTTAAAGAAATGTTATCAACGATAGAGAAAATGTTTATAGTACGTGTACAATTATTACTAAGGTGAAGATTTAAAACAGGGGTGTCTTAAGTGTGGCCAGGGAGCCATTTTTGGCCTGGGAATTTTGTTTTATTTATGCAAGAAAGTACAGTAATCACCTGTGATTAATTATGACTAATCCAAATTCCAAAATGTGATTAAACAAACTAATCATTTGACAGCCCTAATAATTACAGATACAAAGTCTCCAAGGAAGAAATGTATTAGAAAAGTATCTAGTAACAAACCTGTCCGCATCATTCAACTTACTGCGTCATGAGTTTAATTTAATTAATTACTGTGACTACTCGATATCGCCAGAACACAATATCCACTTCACTTCAATTTAAACACAGCATAAGTCCATTCCAGGCGGTTAATAAGTAAATTAGTGTTTTTTACCTACCATTTTTCTCTTAATCATTTCACTTGATCAAGCCAGTTTTTGGCCAATACGAAAGGCTCCAAAAAAAAAAATCGTGACAACCCACCTTTTGGAGATTTTAAATCACTATTCTCAAATCTGTTAGGCTGGCATATATTGACCTATATTGAATTAGTTTTAGCATCTTTAAAAAGGTGTATAAATGTAAATTGGATGTAAGGACAATTACTGATTTGTGTAGGGAGGGACGGTGAGGCACAACCCAACCTTTCAATGTGTGCAGCTGTGCACAGTTATTAGGCAGCTTATTTTCTCCACAGGCAGAATTGCCCAAAAAGACCACTCAGAAAGTCAAGCATTTCAAAAAACTGATGAAAATAAACAAGTGAGATGGGAAAATGTTGATGTTTCCATATGCAATTGTTGCATATTTGTGTCCAAAAGTACTCTCCTTAAGAATACCAAATGCTCATTTTACTCAAATTGTTTTTGCTTAAAAAATATTGATCCTTGAAAATACAACTAGCCAACTAATTATGCAGATATTATAGGATATTTACATAACAATGCATTGTGTTCTCTCGTTGCAGCAGTGAACATGCTGGCTGTTAATTCCCGCTGAGCAAACGGCAAACGGAACTTGACGGCTGGCCGGTAAATCCTGGAGCTGGCAGCACACCTGCACATGTTTCCTGCTTTGCTGCTGATAACCGTTATTTTGGTGCCGTGAGCTGCACAAAGCAACACTTTGGCATGGCGTCTGGTAATAATAACCCGGATGAATGCGCCAATATATGCAAGAGGCGCGGCGGCTCTTAATTCCTCAACAAGATTAGCGTGTCGTCGCTGCCACCATCAGAGTAAGCAAGTGATGGAAGGGGAGGCGCGTAATTGTAGCAAAAGTGCTTCACGGTAGGAACACTGGCGCTAAAAGCATTTAACGCACTCTCGTACCTTAATTGGAACTCTGCACGACAATACAGGCTAAATAGAAGACTCAGCTCATTTTGGATTGAAAAAAAATTAATAATTGCGGGTCGACAATTTGCTTCAACAAATGACCAAATCTGCCTTTACAAAGACAATAATTCTCATTTCTCAGAGGTGTTTATTCAAAAGTATGTTCATTGTGGTTTGTTATGGTGTTCAACTGTACTGCATCATAATGAGAACAGTAATACTATTTTCTTTATCTTATTTAGCTAGAAGAAATGGTCAAAATATAACAGCCACCAGTATGTACGGTCACCATTGTATGCTAGAGAATAAGAAGATATAGCATGAAAAATCAGTGTTGCCAACTTAGCAACTTAATGCTACACTATATTTCGTGAGTATTCACAGCGCTCTAGATTCAGTTTTCCAAAGAGGCTGGTTTTATTAGACACTTCTGGAAACTATCATGAGCGGAAATTTGGCTTTTCTCAACAAACATGGACTGAAATTACCAGTAGAGTGGAAAAACAAGTTGACTTTATATGCTTAATTGTGTTTCATTGTATCCATTAAACCAGGGGTCACCAACCTTTTTGAAACCAAGGGCTACTTCTTGGGTACTGATTAATGCGAAGGGCTACCAGTTAGATACACACTTAAATAAATTGCCGGAAGTAGCCAATTTGCTCAATTTACCTTTAACTCTGTTATTATTAATAATTAATGATATTTATCTTTGTGGAAACACTGATCTTCTTAATGATTTCTCACAATAAATATATATAGAAACAGATAAATATCAATATGCAACACTTTATTTTTATATTTTCTCTAAGTGCACATTTTTCAAATTGAACATTTTCAAATGATCACTTCTAAGACAGTCTTGTGAAATCAAAATATCCCATTTTAACTAGCTAGCCACTAACATTTTTTAACAAATCATGAATTACTTTGCACCATGTTTGTACAAATAATAACTCATGTAAAGTACAAAAGTAAACTCTCAAATTTTTAAATCATGTCACACTTTCAACTGGACACCAAATCTGTTATCTGTTTCTTTGTCAGTTAGTGGGAAGCCTGGCATTGCATGCTGTTAACTAGTGTGTTGTACTCTGGTGTGTAACTTGACACTGCAACTCTGAGTGAGTCTTGCAGATGTGCATCAGTGAGGCGTGTTCTGTGTTTGTTCTTGATGAAGTTCATGTCAGAAAAGGCTGATTCACAAAGATAAGATTTTTCCTCATTGTTTGCAGAACCTTCTTAATCTTTTGGACATATTTTCACAGCAATCTGGCCTTAAGCTTAATTATGATAAATGTAAAATGTTAAGGATCGGAAATCTAAAGGGAACGTCCTTTCGAATGGAATGCAAAGTGCCTGTTTTGTGGACAGATGGACCAGTTAACATACTTAGTGTTGTTGTCCCAGAAAATCTGGAAGATCTAGGCTCAGTAAATTATGATAATCGACTAAGAAAGCTGGACAAAATTATGCAATTATGGAAAGGGAAATCCCTAACCTTGTATGGTAAAATGTCTATTGCCAACTCGTTAATTATTCCTCAATTTATTTATTTGTTTTTGTCATTACCAGCTCCATCACGAAACTTTTTTAAGATTTATGAGCGGAGGGTCTTCGATTTTGTCTGGAACGGCAAACCAGAAAAGATTAAAAGAAAAGTTTTGTACAAAGAGTATGAATATGGGGGCCTGAAACTTCTCAACCTTGAAGCTATGTGTCTGTCTTTAAAAGCATCAATTGTTCCAAAGATGTATTTAAACATTGAGTGGTACACAAATGTCCTGTTGGACAAAAAACATGTACTGTATCAAAAGAAATTGTATCCTTTTTTACAAGTGATCCCTTCCCAGAGAGTCTGCTGGGAAACATGGCGGGGTTCATAAAGGAAACAATCCAATCATAGTGGTGTTTTCAATTTTATGTGCCAGAAAAAAGTGACAATATTTTGCAGCAGTTAACATGGATGAACTCTAATATTGTAATAGATGGAAAGCCTTTCTTTTGGAAAAATATGTTTGAAAGAGGAATCATTTTTGTCAATGATATTATCAATGAGAATGGCAAAATTATGAAGTATGATGAATTTAGAGCTATGTATGGTGATGCTTGCTCAAGCTTTTCATTTGATCAACTAACTGGAGTAATTGGGAAAAGATGGAAACAAATAATTAATTATGGAACTACTAAATTATTAGTTTGTAAACCTCTAAGAAGAAATTCTAGTTGGCAAAAAGGAACTAAAATAAATGGAAAAATATATAATTTTTATTTAATGAAGAAATCTTTGAAGGCTGCCTCATACAACACAAATGGAAAATGGGAGGACTTTTTTGACTGCCCGTTGCCATGGGATGCCATATTCAAACTAATCTATAAAACCACTATCGATGTGCAAAATCGTTATTTTCAAATTAAAATGATTTATAACTTCCTACCACAGGGAAAATGTTAAAATTATGGAATATGACAGAGTCAGATGATTGCCGATTTTGTTGTCAGGAGCCTGAATCCACCCTGCATTTGTTTTGGTATTGTCATATTGTGTCTTTGTTTTGGGTGGAAGTTGAAAAAATGTGTTTAAGGATTGGTTTGTTTATGAAGCTTAATGTGGTTTCTGTTATTTTAGGAGAGTTCATTGACAATCATGATTTAGTCAATTTAATTATAGTACTCGGTAAAATGTTTATTTTTAAGGCCAAAAACAGATATTCACTTAGTATTACTTTCTTTAAAACATTTATTCAGTATTTTCTAACTTTAGAAAGTTACATGGTTGAAAACGATAACCATGGCAAAAAACATTTAAAAAAAAGATGAAAAGTCCTCAAAGACTTATTTTGAAAGTATAATTATGTTTATAGATTATATGATATCTGTTGTTGTGTTCCCTAATTTGAGTGACCTGGACATAATCTGGACTGTACATAAATGCTTATTTTGAAAATGTAATTTTGTTTATAAATTATATGCAATCTGTTGTGTTCCCTAATTTGTTTCTGTGTACATGAATGAAGGTGTGTGTTGCTGAGTCCGACTTGGACATTATCTGGACTGGGCCTGGTTTAAAAAACCCTTTAAACAAATCTAATTTCATTGACAACCTGGTCTGTTGAAGATAAGGCCCTTTTTTAAAAAATAAAATAAAATAAGATAAATAAATAAAAAACATTTTCTTGGATAAAAAACAAAGTAAAACAATATAAAAATAATTACATAAAAATAGTAATTAATGAAAATGTTAGTGGACCAGCAGCCTATACAATCATGTGTGCTTCAGGGACTGTGTCCCTTGCAGATGTGTTGTCTATGTTGTGGGAACCAGAATATTGGTAGCAGAAAGAAATAACCCCTTTTGTGTGAGTGGGTGTGGATGAGTGTGCATGGGGGAGGTTGTTTGGGTTGATGCACTGATTGAAAGTGTATCTTGTGTTTTTCTATGTAGATTTAATTTAAAAAAAAAAATAATAATATTTTTTTTTATTATTTTTTTATTATTTTTTTTTTTTTTAGAACAGGCCCGCGGGCGACTCATCCGGTCCTTACGGGCGACCTGGTGCCCGCGGGCACCACGTTGGTGACCCATGCATTAAACCATATCCAATTGTATTTACAATCCGCAAAGTATGTAAAAACCCTGTTTAAATACCACAAAATGCCACAACTTCAGTCACCCATTTTGAATATTCCACTCTGAATACCTTCGGCTATATCCGGAGATTGACGTCACAATGGGAACGCTTCTGCACTCTGACCATAGTATTAGATCAGTTATACTTGAAATATGCAAACATTAGACAGAGATGTGCTGTCTATCATTCACAATCCCTATATAAGACATAGACACATGTTTTTTTTTTATGCATTCGAAGTCATAAATAAATAAATACATAAAAAGTCCACTAACAATGGAGTCACTGGGGGCTCTCCATTTTGCCGACGAAACCCTCTAAGTAACCATCTAACCCTCTAACCTGCCAACAATACTCTATACATATCGTGACCTGAATATTAACCAAATATTAGCGATGTTGTTATTATGAGTGCTAACAGACAGTTAAGTCGCCCTCGGTTGCTTTACTGTGAGCTGGCAGCGATGTCCTGCTGCTCCCGCCTCATCGCGTCTCGGCCCGTCCAAGTTATTCTATATTATAAATCTTGCCTCTCATCTGGATAATGAGAGGATTTAGCCTTGAATCTAGGAGTTGTTTATCTGTGACATTCAATGTAAACCCGGAGATGGAGACAAACACACAACCTAAGAGTGTCTGCAGGGAGACTTCCTTGTTAACCCTTTGTGTGCATCATGATTAATTGTTCATCTCCACGGGAAGATATGGATATCTTATAAGTCGTCATCGAAGTAAGAGAAGACAATGTACAGTAAGATATCTTTTTATTATGTTTGTAGTTTGTATTTCTTGTTTAGCACTTAGCAATACTGCTACATTATGCTATAGCATTTCACTAAAGCTGGAATTGTTTAGCAGAGCTTTTAAAACTTGTAGCTCATCCTCCTTATACTCAGGATCAACAATATAGGTTTCTGGATCATAATTTTGCCCGAAGTAAACGTTGTTGACTCTCACAAAGTCTGCACGATTTGCATAGTTTTTTGTGGGGAAGGGATCTGTGATTTCTACTTCTACGTCACACGATGACATGTCTGGCTTTCTCATTATCTCTCTAAATGGCTCGAGAATCTCCAAGGGATTGATACCATTTTGATCATATCTATTTATTCGCAAACTTTGGAATTCTATAGGTGTCATAAATCAAATATACAGTATATGGTAATAGCTTCAATATAGAGGAAACTTGTTTTCCACTCTACGGGTACTTTAAGATTTCTCCCGCAGTTTATTGTGCTTTCCAAACTTCCAGCTGCAACTTTCAGGCACAAATTGTGTACACATTTTTTAAGTAAATGACAATCACATGGATTTAAAATTATAGCAAGATTGATTGAAAAAATGGCTACCATTGTTTATTGTTTATTGAATGGATCCCCATTAGCTGACGCCAAGGCGACTGCTAGTCTTCCTGGGGTCCATATAGGAGCATACAAAATTAAAATACAAAGAATACATGCATTACCAGACATTGTACAATGGAAAAATACAACATAAGATAAAAAGCTAGTTAAACCAGTATTAAAATTCACGTCATGTGGGCAGCTGCAATAGGTGTATCTTCAAAGCTGTCTTGAATGACAATTTACTTTGTGAGAGATTAATGTGAGATGGCAACCCATTCCAGAATGATGTATATCTATACATGACTGTATGTTTGAGGAAATTGGTCCTGGGAGCAGGAAGTGTCAAATAGCCATTGCTGGCATTCCTAGTTCCATTAATATGTGTGTTAGTTGATTTTAAAAACTGTTTGTAAAAGTAATCTGGTGATTGATCTAAAATGATAGTTCTAAAGAACATAAGGAGACTACAATGCATCTTTTGTTCAACAGACAACCAGGACAGGCGTGAATGCATATATGAAATATTAGTGCGCAAAGAACATTTAAGTACCAGTCTAGCCGCTCTGTTCTGTACAAATTGCAGTTTGTTCAGGTCAGACTTAGTCGTAGCGGACCATATTATAGGACAGTAATGAAGATGACAGAAAACCAAGGACTGTATCACTTGAGCCATTGTTGAGGATGTTAAGAAGGTGGAGCACTTCCTGACCATGGCTACACCTCTTCCCATTTTCATTGAAATACCATCAATATGATCGGACCATGACAGTTGACTGTCTAATAGCACACCAAGCAGTTTTGCTTTTTTGACCTGCTCAATAGGTATGTCTGACATTGAAATATGAAGCTGTGGGTCATCAACAAGCATATGCCTGGATCCAAAAAGAATGCTTTTTGTTTTGTCAATATTCACAACAAGTTTACTATCACTTACCCAGAGTGACACTCTCTCCAGGTCCTGATTTAAGTTATTTTGTAGGTCATTTAAGGTAGAGGCAGTACTGTATAGAGTTGTGTCATCTGCATACATAACCATATTGGTGTTTGTTGTAACACAGGGAAGATCATTAGTAAAAATAATAAAAAGTAAAGGACCTAAGCAGCTTCCTTGAGGCACGCCGCAGTAATTGTACTTGCGTTCAGATAGGCTACCATTAAAACACACTCTCTGTGATCTTCCTGATAGATAGCTCAACATCCAAGAAAGTGACATACTATTAAAACCATATTTTCTCAGTTTGGAGATAATTATGTTGTGATCTATGACATCGAATGCTACACTAAAGTCAATCAGGACAGTACCAACCATCTTCTTGACATCCATTTACAGCCAGTCATCAGTCAGCTGAGCTAGAGCAGTAGATGTTGAGTGACCTTGCCTATAAGCATGCTGGGAACACGACATCAGTTTGTTGTAGGTAAAGTAATCCTGAATTTGTTTGAAAACAACTTTTTCCATCAATGTACTAAGAACAGGAAGTATGCTTATTGGTCTACTGTTTTTACCAGTAAAATCTTTATTTTTGTCCTTGGGTAGAGGGATGACCTTGGCCTCCTTCCAAACCCCAGGACAGACTCCATATCTTAATGATTTATTAAATATATGACAAATCGGAGTTGATACATGTCATGCCGCAATTCTTAACAATTTGCCATCTAACATGTCCGTCCCAGCAGGTTTATCAGATGGCAGTGATAACAACAATTTCTCAATATCAGAACTACTAACTGGTACAAAATCGAACCTGCAGTTTTTACCCTTCATTATATGATTTTCAATTAATGTGCATGAGGAGGAGCCATCAGAAGGCGTCATATTCACTCTCAGATTTTCCACCTTGTTTGTGAAGTAATTATTAAAATATGTGGCAATTTCCATTGGCTTAGTCAGGTAAGCTCCATCAACTTCTATATACGAATTTGTTTTACATGATGCTGATCTTCCCATTATTTGATTTAAAATTTTCCACAATTGTTTACCATCATGTCTAAAGTCATAGATCTTTGTCTGATAATATACCTTTTTATTACCTCTATTTATTTTAGTTACACGATTTCTTAATTTACGATAGATCATCGCATCAGAAAGTAGACCAGAAGAGTCCGCCAACTTTTTAGCCTGGTTACGTTGCTTCATAAGTGCTTTGAGCTCATTCCCTAACCAGGGGGTGCCATTTGCCTTGACAGTTGTTTTCCTGACAGGAGCATGCTTATCTGCAATCTGCAAAAATAACTTCATGAATGTGCTCAAACCATAAAGCAAAACAACAACAAGCAAATTGTCCAAAGGTCATAGGCCCTTTGTCTCTGATGATATCTGTATTTACATGTATTCTAGCATGTCTTATGAACAAAACAACCTATTGGAGGTGCCACAAATGTCCCCAATAGCTGTACTTACTGTATGTACATTTGACTAAAAGTTGCAGAGTCACCCCAGACAAGCTAGCTGTGCTAGAGTGGACAAGTACACAATACATTTGGTGTCATTGGCAGACTTTCTGTTCCTGTCATCAGAAAACAGAGTGAGGGTAAAATTGTGTTTTTTATCGCGGCCCATTAACTAGCTGCTGGCCAGCAGCGATCAATCCAAAAGACGCACATAACAACCTCCCTCGAACGACGCTGGAAGCCTCCACTGTGCTGTTTGCTCGTCTTTACTGGAAACGCATCAATCCAGGAAAATGATAAATGCGGCTGGATTTTCACGAGGAAGTGAAGAAAAGTATAACTGCAGGGGGATTTTAAAAAATGTTAAGAAGTCATTTCAGAGGAGGCACTCAGTTGTATTTTTCCATGCATTTCATTCAGCCAATTGACCACATCAAAACACTGCACTACTGCCAGGATAAAACTTGTCTAAATTGTATCACAGTCAGAGCATGTCCTAAAAGTAGTCGCTTATATTTTTCATCATTCATCTTAGTTATTATGTTCTTGTTGTGTCAACTTCATGTTCAAGTTTGATACTCAACGTAAACCTGTTTCCTGAATTAGCACCTTTATACCCACTTTACTTTCTTCTAGTGTTTGAATGGCTAAAGCATCTTTATGGTTAGGGCTTACAATGCCACCTGTTTTCTAGATTTGTATTAATTGTTTCTTTAGCAGCCATTAGGTTTAACTACTTCAATATTAATCCCCCTTTTTGTTGACTGTTTTTTCTTCAGGAGTAAATTACCTTATGCTTAGAAGTTATATTGCCCCCTATTGGTTCAGCATGCACTAGAGAGATTGAAATATAATGTTTTGTTTATGTGTTTCTATCTTATTTTTATTGTGGCATTTAAGAGTTCTACTTACGTAGTCCTCTGAATACATCGCCCTCGGCATCTGCGAGTGTCTTGCCTTGCTCCAGAGTGATCATCTTAGCTAACTCTTTCTAAAAAAAAAAAGTAAAGGGTACATAAGACGAGGGTACAGCATAAAACAATACACTGCTCAGCTGTAAAGTGACGTAGAATAAGTCTTACAATGTTGTCCTTGATTAGCTGCTGGTAGCGCAGGAAGATCTGCTGCCGGCTCAGGATGGAGGTGTCGGACCAGGACCGGAACGCTTTGGAGGAAGAATCCACAGCCGCCAGCATCTCGGTCTCGGTGGCTTTGGGAACTCGGCCCACCACCTCATTAGTGGCCTGACGGGCAGAGACAGACCAGACAGACGCGCTGACTAGGGGCAATCATTACTTCAAATCACAACATGTACCCGGTACTCTACTGCATTAACATTGATGGCATAAAGCTTTTTAGTCCTTTTACAATATTGTAAACATGTCTGTTTGCATTCGGCCGTCTTTACGAGCTATTATAACCTTGCTGGAGACATCACAACTTGAAATACAGCCAGAATGGAACTCGGATGGCCTCAGATGCCTTTTTTTGATCGTTTGTCTTGCGCAAACGCTCTCAAATATTCATTTTTAGGGCACACCAAAGCTAGTGCAGTTGTTATCAGACAGGGCACAGAGCGTCTATAAATACTCACAGGGTTATGAATGTCGAGCCATTCGGAGGTGTTAGACTCCACGAACTTGCCATCAATGAAGAGCTTGGTGGTAGGCTGCAATGTAACACAAATACATTCACAGCTTATAATGTACACAATCTAATAATAGAAAAATATATACAAAGATAATACACAGTTTCACAATGTTTATTATTCTGGTTGTAGGTTGCAGTGGATGATACTGACAGTTTGGGTGCGATAACTCCGTATAAGAGTTTACAGTTAAAATGTGATGTTTTTGTCTACAATCACCATGTGTAGCAGTTTGCAGTTCAGGGGCCGCACAGTGGTTGAGTGGTTAGTATGTCAGCCACATAGTATGGAGATCTAGGTTCAAGTCCCTGAATTACTCTGTGTGGGATTTCATATTCTTCCCAATGTGAGCATGTGAGAATACTTCACCTTTCACCCCAAAAACATGCATGTTACAATAAATTAGGACTAAACTGTTGATAGGTGTACATGTGAGCATGTATGGTTATTTAAGTGGCTCTGATGGTCAAGCGGTCGTCCAGAAACTTCAACAGATGGTTCATCAATGTGCACTGTCCTGAATAAATACATTTTTAAAAGTCTGCTGTACTGTTTATTTTGTGATTGACTGGCGACCAACAAGAGACTGCCTTTTACTGCATTATTTTATAGAAAATGTAAGAATTCAACTTTAAGCATAAACAAATGCTACCATCTCCAAGTTGTTATGCAATCTTTAGTGAGTAACTGCACTTTTTTTTTTTGCCTATCGTTCACAATCATTATGAGAGACAAGAAGACAGATGTATTTTATTTTAAACATTCTAACTCGTAAATAAAAGTCTGCTTACAGTAGTCAATGCAAGATCCTCAATTCCGCCCATAAAGCCCTCTAAATAACCATCCAAAAAGTGCCAACAATACTCCATTTACATTTTGTGACTTGAATATTAACCAAGTATTAGTGATATTGTTATAATAAGCGCTAACGCAGACAAACTATTTATAGTGGCGTGTTGATCAGCTTGTTGCTGCTATATTAACATCATGAGCTGGTGAGCTGCTTTCTTGCCTCAGAGCTAGTGAAAGTTTATTCTACATCATAAATATAGTAGAAGGATGAGGACATAAGCCGATAAGCTGGTCAACTTTGGCATCCAATTTAGACCCGGGAATGGCGAGAAAGACACGAAAAGATGCTTGGTTTCACCCCCCTTTTTTCTTCTAAACGGGAATATATCAACATCCGAACAGTCAGTACCCTAGTGACAGCAGACATTGTGCAGTAAATGATGTTTTATTATGTTTGTTGGCTCTCATGAAGTCTGCATTAAGTAGCAATCAGTGATGTTGAAGGAAAAAGCAAACGTTGTGATGCGTTTTTGAAATTAATGCAAAGTGGTTGCTTAAAATGATCAAAATATCCATCCATCCATTTTCTACCGCATGTCCCTTTTGGGGTCGCTGGAGCCTATCTCAGCTGCATTCGGGCGGAAGGCACGGTACACCCTGGACAAGTCGCCACCTCATCACAGGGCCAACACAGATAGACAGACAACATTCACACAAAATATATAAATATTAAATGTTGTTATGCATGTGCCCGTTACTACATTACATATATACACAATATAAAAAACTCAACACGGGGAACCTTACCGACACGGAAAGGATTGACAGATTGATGGCTTTTTCATCACTCTGTGTGAAAACCTCCCCACTCTCCCAACCGCGCCATGTCGGTTGGGAGAGTGGCCGTGCCAGCAACCTGAGGGTTCCTGATTCAATCCCCAGCTTCTACCATCCTAGTCACGGCCGTTGTGTCCTTGAGCAAGACACTTCACCCTCGCTCCTGATGGGTCGTTGTTTCGCACCTTGCATGGCAGCTCCCGCCATCAGTGTGTGAATGTGTGTGTGAATGCGCTTTGAGTACCTTAAAAGATAGAAAAGCGCTATACAAGTATACAGTGTTGGGACTAATGCGTTACAAAGTAACGCATTACTGTAACGCCGTTAGTTTCGGCGGTAACTAGTAATCTAACGCGTTATTTTTTATATTCAGTAACTCAGTTACCGTTACTACATGATGCGTTACTGCGTTATTTTACGTTACTTTTAATGTAGCATAAAGTGTGTTTTATCGGAGCGCTGCAGTGTCATCGTTCTTTTGTCATAAGCCGGAGAAGAGAGACATGCGCTTTGTGTGTGGGTGAGTGTGAGTGTGTGTGTGTGTGGGGGGGGGGGAGTCGAGTTTGTTAACATGGAGATATTTTCACTACTTTTCTTTTGTCGAGCACAAAGAAAATAACATTTTAGTTAAATGTAAATTGTGCTTTAGATCAAAGATCCCATCTACTGCCCAAAACAGCAATTCAAATCTGCTGAAACAAGCTACATAAGCAACATGCTTCGACGTAGCTAGTAAAGAGAGACAGAGACTCTGATGCCACTTTCCCTCCACCACCACCACTTAAGGATTAACTCTGCCTCTGCTCATCATTCAGCACTGAAGGTACACACTCTGTCAATCAATGTTCCCTCTAATTGTTCATGTGTGTGAGCAAAGGCAAAAACTCCCTGAGCATTCAGTGGAGCCCATGTGAGCAACATCAGACGTGCACACTGTGGCTACACCAGCAGCACACCTGTCCCAAACCTGACTAAATAACAAGTTCAATCTCCATCCATCCATTTTCTACTGCTTGTCCCTTTCGGGGTCGCGGGGGGTGCTGGAGCCTATCTCAGCTGCATTCGGGCGGAAGGCGGGGTACACCCTGGACAAGTCCCCACCTCATCGCAGGGCCAACACAGATAGACAGACAAGATTCTCTTATTATAATCAAATGACAGCAGTCATTTCCATTTCTAATATAAGTGTTTAGGCCCACTTACAATGACAATAACAAAAAATATTGTTTTTCATGAACTGTGTACTTGTATTGTTTGTCTGGGTGGAGGTCCTGCTTTGGAAATAGTTTGTACCCCTTTCGGACATTGCATTTAGTTCCCATTAAAACATTCACATGTTGCACAATGAGATGTAGGCAGGGGATCATGTGTACATTCCTGCAACTTCCTGTTTGTAAAATATATATTTTTATTAGTATTTATTTAATATACTAACAGCATTTCATGATTAATATTTATAAATTAAGATTCCTAATAAATGGCACTAGAATAAGCACACATTTGATTGGTAAACCATAGTGTAACGACCTGGAATGACACTTTATGTGTGGTGTTGGAGTTGTCCGACTTTTTGTGTGGCTATAAACGCATCACTGGCTAAGTGCCATATGTGCATGTGTTGGCGCAAGTGGGAAAGAGCGAGCGGCTGCTGATGATATATCAAAGTTGCTTTTGGTCTGGTTTGTACTGCAGAAAATGACCACTTTTGCTAGATATCATTTTTTTACTGATGTTTTGGTGATGTGTTTATGGCCGAGAATAAAGAGTTTTGCTCAGTAAAGTGATGGATGGAATTCATGTCCTCAAAGCGTCTCGACAGACGTTACAATATTTGAACAATGATGACGAAAACTGTTTTCTCTGTCGTGTCGAAAATTGTTATGCACTTATTTTTTTATTTGATTTTGTGCGTGGCATAGATTTGCCGTGCGCAGAGGACGCTTGAGCAGTGCACAATTGCACAGGCGCGCACCTTAGAGGGAACATTGCTGTCAATTATCTTATATACTCTTTCATTTTAGACTTCTAGAGTGTTTGATTATCACATCACTCTAAATCAGTGTGTGAATGTGTGTGTGAATGTGTGTGTGAATGGGTGAATGTGGAAATACTGTCAAAGCGCTTTGAGTCCCTTGAAGGTAGAAAAGCGCTATACAAGTATAACCCATTTATCATTTATTTATTTAAATGTATAGACTATAAAGTTCACAAACATAAAGAGGGATGCTAGTGGGCCAGGCCAATCTTTCCTTATCTCTAAACTAAAACTGGGGAAATGTGTAGAGTGTTCTGGGCTTCAGACATTATTTTGTGTCAGAATTCCTTGAGGAAAAAATGCCTGGTTAGGCTTTGTGTATGTAGTGTGTGCCTTCCTTGCTTTACAGCTATGTTGTTATTATGCTGTTTGTGTCATGTCTGTTCATGTTTTTGTTTTGGCCATGTGTTTGTTTTTTGGACTCTTTTTAGTTCTTGGTTGCACTTCCTTGTTTGTTTGTTTCCATAGCAACTCATTAGTTTTCACCTATCTTGTCACGCACCTGTTTCACGTTTTGAGTCACACACCTGTTTTCACTGATCATGTCACTATTTAAATCTGTCTGTTTCTGTTGTTCGTCCTGGCGACCTCACACTATTTCATCACTCTGCTTCATGTCATGTCACAGTTCTTTGCCAAGTAAGTTTTGTTCATTTATGCCACAGTTAGTGTTTTTGTTTTATTGTTCATAGTTTCTGCCTTTGTGCAAGTTTTGTGTTTATACCCAAGTTTTGTATTTCCGCCTTTGTGCGCGCCTTTTGTTTCCATAGTCAAGTTTTTACCTCCGCTGTGAGCGCTTTTTGTTTATTCCTTTTTTTGACAGTGAAAATTAAATCATGTATTTAAATACACGTCTTGCCCGCGCCAATTTTCGTTGCCTTCCGGAGAAACAAAACCCAAGAACCAAGTCCTGACAGTTTGTTACTTATGTATGTTATGTTGCAGCTATTTAAAATAGTTTTGTCGATTTTTTCTGGCCAGAAACAAATTGGCCTTTGTAACATATCTTTGTCTTTGTGTGTTGTATGTAGAGCACATTGCTTAGCAGAGTTCAGTGATGCAAATGCATGTCAAGTTGGTCAACAGATTGTATTATTCTCCAGTGCAATAACAGTACTGAAATGAAGACTAAAAGGGCATTATTGGGAGCCTTAAAAAAAAGAAGAAAAAAAGAAGTAACTAAATACTTACTTTTCACAGTAACGCATTACTTTTTGGTGTAAGTAACTGAGTTACTTTTGAAATAAAGTAACTAGTAACTGTAACTAGTTACTGGTTTTCAGTAACTAACCCAACACTGCAAGTATATATCCCATACACTTACAGCATATACCTCCATAAAACCTTTATGGAGGTGTTTGAATGTTTTTTAAAAGCTTTATAGTCAATATAGGCTCCATTTTTGCTGGACTTTTGATCATATTTATTTACTAGTTAGAATGCATTAAAATAAGAAAAACATGTGTGCTTGTCTTACACAAGGATTGTGAATGGCAGCCAAAATTCCCAAAAAAGTGCAGTTCTCCTACAAAGCATTTAAATCAAATTTAAAAACGCTAAGCCGGTACTAATAGGGACTGTTTATAGACCCCCTAATCAGAGTGATTTCTATGGGGCTTTGGAAGAATGCTTGGCAGGGACAGACAACGTGGAGAAAATTATAACTGGGGATCTGAACACAGATATTCAACGCAAAGATGCGCCTGTCTTCAGATCCTTCAGCAAGTTTTGTAATCTGCACGGTCTTTCCCAGCTAATAGCGCTACCTACAAGGGTGTGTGATTCCACCCAATCAACCATAGATCTCATTCTCACTTCAGACCGGCCTAAAATAAAAAATAGTGGGGTCATGATCTGTGGTCTTAGCGACCACTATCTAACCTTCTGCACCCGCAAAATAGCTAAACCCAAAACCAATGGCCACATAACAGCCCAATCCAGATCCCTCAAAAAATACTCCAATGACAATTTCAATTTAAAATTAGATGAGTGGGACTGGTCCCCTGTGCTCGTGAGCAACCTGGTCGATGTTGCTTGGGATCGCTTCAAAACGGCGTTCCTAAAGATACTAAATGACATGGCTCCCGTGAAAACAGTCAGGATCAAAGCCCGCTCGGAACCATGGATGAATCTGGACCTTTTAGCTGCCATTAAAGACAGAGACAGAAAATACTCTGAATACCAAAAATGTAAAACAGAAGTAGATAAACAACCCAATAACATCAACCTCAAATTACTCCTTTCAACTCTCAAAAAGCAATGCGATAAATTAAGAAATAAGTCAACCAACCTGACTAAATCCTTAAAAAAAAATTACATTAACGACAAAATAGAGGAAAACACAAATAAGCCACGTGAGCTCTGGAAAATTCTCAACAACCAGCTTCCTGGTTGCAGCCAGAAACTTAAAACAAGACTCACCAACATCAGCATCAAGGAGGGTGACTCCCTCATTACAGACAAAATGGAGGTAGCTAGCAGACTTAACATCTTTTTCACCAGCATAGCCGCAACTCTTGTCAACAAGCTGTCCCACCACTCTGGTCGCTTTGGTGTAGAACACATTAAAGCCTTCTACAGAAAGCTAGGAGTATCCAACGATGATTTCAAATTAGAAATGGTCACAGCTGATGAGTTGTTTAAAAAAATGAGCGCGCTCCACCCTAACAAGGCCACCGGCCTTGATAATATTCCCTCCAGATTCCTCAGGGACTCTGCCTCCATCATTGCCCCATCATCACGCACAGAATAAACCTATCAATTACACAAGGCCAAGTACCAAAAGATTTTAAGATAGCAAGAGTAACTCCCCTCTTTAAAAAAGGAAGCAAATTGGAACCTGGCAACTACCGACCTGTTTCTATTCTCAGCTGCATTTCGAAAGTAATGGAGAAAATAGTTTATGAACAGGTCGATAGTTACGTTGCCACTAATAAACTCATGTACAAATTCCAATCCGGCTTCAGAACTAACCACTCCACTGACACATGTCTTCTCTATCTGACCGACCACATCAAACATGAGGTGGACGCGGGCCAATACTGCGGCATGGTCATGCTGGACCTTCAGAAGGCCTTTGATACCGTTAACCACGTTATACTGTTGGATAAGCTCAGAGCAATCGGATTTAACAAAACCTCATGGAGCTGGATGCAATCCTACTTGGAGGGGAGGGAGCAGGTGGTAGAGGTGAACGGCACCGTGTCCCCCCCGCCCCCTCTCGGTGAGCTGTGGAGTCCCCCAAGGCTGTATATTGGGACCTTTACTGTTCCTAATATACATAAATGACATGTCATCGGCATGCGACTGAATTGTTTTTGTTTGCGGATGACTCTGCCCTGCTGGTATCCGGCAAGGACAAGTCACAGGTGGAGAAAATCCTCAGTGCTGAGCTGTGTAGAACTTGCACCTGGCTCGCTGACAACAAGCTATCCATACACTTGGGTAAAACAGAATCCATCCTGTTTGGGTCCCACATCAACCTTAAGAAAGTCAATGACTTCACCATAAAAGTGGGTGACATTGTTATCACCAGGAAAGATGAGGTCACCTACCTAGGTTCCATTCTAGAGGCTAACCTTTCCTGTGATAAAATGGCAACCAAGGTAATCAGAAAGGTTAACCAACGAACGAGATTTCTCTACAGAATCTCCTCTCTGGTCAACAAAAGCACCTTGAGGATTCTGGCGGGAACTCTCGTTCAACCCTTTTTCGATTACGCATGCACCTCCTGGTACCCTAGCACCTCCAAAACCCTCAAATCTAAACTCCAAACATCTCAGAACAAGCTAGTCAGGTTACTTCTAGACCTCCACCCCAGATCCCACCTCACTCCTACCCACTTCTCTAAAGTGGGCTGGCTCAAGGTGGAGGACAGAGTTAAACAACTTGCACTGAGCCTAGTCTATAAAATCCACTACACCTCCCTGATACCGAAGTACATGTCAAACTACTTCCTTAACGTAAATGACCGCCATAACCACAACACCAGGGGGAGCTCCACTAACCACGTTAAACCCAGATTCCGGACTAACAAAGGTCTTAACTCATTCTCTTTCTATGCCACATCAATGTGGAATGCGCTCCTAACAGGTATAAAAGAAAGGGCATCTCTATCCTCCTTCAAAACCGCACTAAAAGTTCACCTCCAGGCAGCTACAACCCTAAACTAACACCCTCCCCGGATTGCTAATAATCAAATGTAAACAATCAAATGCAGATACTTTTTCTTATGCCTTCTGATCTCTCTCTCTCTCTATATATATATATATATATGTCCACTACTTGCTGTCCATATCCTACCCCCCACCCCCTCCACACTCCTGATTGTAAATAATGTAAATAATTCAATGTGATTATCTTGTGTGATGACTGTATTATGATGATAGTGTAGCCGAGTGTCCTGGGTTTGCATATTCGGTGTACTTATATAAAATAATAAATGGGAGTCATGAGAGCAGGTCGGTCTCCACCACTTCTTTAATGTCATTCCTCACACACCTCCTTCCACAACAACCTTTATAGACCTCTTACGTCACAGCCCTACGGCAACTCTGGAGGGACAACACTCCTCCTTACCCAACACACTCCGGTAACTTGGGACATCCTGAACAGTTTGTTACATACGTCCCCCCCTCAATTAGAAACGTCCCCGTTTCGTCACAAACAAAATAGGTAACAAACAAGGGGAAATAGAGTAGAGAAAAAAAACAAAAAACTTCACAATCTTCATGCACACAACAAATCAACAATATTTTTATCTGATCCACAAAGTATTGCATAGGCTAGCACCCTGGCCCCTCAAAACATGCAAACACTTGTAGATGCGAAGGAGGTCGCTCCAATCGCTCCTGTGCGAGATAGTTCGATGATGCGAGGGAGGTCGCTCCAATCACCCCCTGCAAGATAGTTCGATTGTGACGCGCCATCATGCCATCAGCCTCGGGGTTATAGGCAGTGAAGGAATCAATAAAGTTCCATCTAGTGGTGCTGGCAGAGTCTCTGGAAGGGGCAACCACCCTGGGCCACTCCAGAATGTCCATGACTACCCTCCGGAGGGGCCGACAAACCTGGGATACCCTCTGAACGTCTGGGCCACTCCAGAATGTCCATGACCACCCTCCGGAGGGGCAACAAATCTGGGACCCGCCCACAGGGACGTTAAGGGCACCTACGGGTTCGACACGCTCTGCACTGTTCACACCACCGACGGATGTCTCTCATCATGAAGGGCCAGTAGTAAGATTGCCGGGAACGCCTCCGTAACAAGCCGGCTCACATCCGCAGCAAACACCTCCAAGCTCTCCCCCGGAGCACGCACACGCGCTGATAGGCTGGACCCGAAGCGGTCCATCAATTGTCTCTGTCCAAAAGCTTCCCCCAGTCTCTCTTCAATGAGACGAGTCGGGAGACTTCTCACCAGCTCCTCATTGCAGCTGGCTCCCGCCGTCGTGCAAACGGCTACTTCCAACTGCCTCGCACCAGTTGAGAAACTCTGGCTCCTGTCGCCGGTGAAGGGAGCGGTTAAAAAAAAAGTCAATTTTTGGCATTCATGCCGTGTGAATGTCTGTCAAACAGTGCCTTGTCAGGCTTAAAATGGTCGTCGTCACCACACCACATGTCCGCAAAATAGCCAGGAAGCTAACTATACACGTGCAGCTAACTGGAAACTCACAAGTCCCGTGTAACACTTTCTTCTTCTTTTTTTTTTCAACACAGCGGTTAAAATCCCACCGCTGCCACCAATGTAGCCGAGTGTCCTGGGTTTGCATATTCGGTGTACTTATATAAAATAATAAATGGGAGTCATGAGAGCAGGTCCGGTCTCCACCACTTCTTTAATGTCATTCCTCACACACCTCCTTCCACAACAACCTTTATAGACCTCTTACGTCACAGCCCTACGGCAACTCTGGAGGGACAACACTCCTCCTTACCCAACACACTCCGGTAACTTGGGACATCCTGAACAGTTTGTTACAATAGTATATATGATAGTATATATCTGTATCATATCTGTATCATGAATAAGTGGACCCCGACTTAAACAAGTTGAAAAACTTATTCGGGTGTTACCATTTAGTGGTCAATTGTACGGAATATGTACTTCACTGTGCAACCTACTAATAAAAGTCTCACTCAATCAATCAATCAAGCAAGTAGCTCAAAAAAAAGAACATTGCGTCGTTTAAGTACACTGCATGAAAGAAAGGCATAACACAATATTATTCATGTTTTGTTGTGAAACGTGCATCACTGAAGTGTCATGTTGACGTCCAGTGTGACGTAACACGTGTCGGGTGATATAAAAGCTGCACAGCGAGAACTCTTACCGCAGAGGAGTAACACATGCGGCCCAGCTGTAGCGGAGTCTGCAAGGAATAAAACACAACTTTTAATTTACATGGCAGACACACCAGTTGACGAAGACTATGCAATGCCAGCGAACCAGGATGTAAGCGACTTCAACACTTTTGCTGAAATATTAGCGAATTACGACCAGTCCGTGCTTAAGATAGCCACGTCGGTCGATAGCTTTCAGCGCATGTTTAACGCTTCAATGGTTACTTTACCTTCTTGTTCAGGACGGACCGGAGTATTGCTGCCATTGTGCAAATTCAGATATCTTAATTTATCCCCAAAGCCCTTCAACCGACCCACCAGAGACCGTATGGTAGAAACCTGTCCGAACTTCCGCTGGTAGAAAATTACAAGCGACGAATGGGCGGGGCATGAGAATCACACGCGATCTATAAACCTTGTTGTGCATAAGCGGTAGCAGCGAGCTCATCTCCACATGGTTTGTTAGTCGGTTAAACCTAACACTTCATTGAAGGCGGGCACATAACGTGAAAGCCAATCAGAGAGCGGTATGCAGTAGACGCCCTAAGTTTCAAGAAACTGATTGGCTGTTTTCACAGACGCGAGATAAACTCGTCTGCGGTTCAAACCTTTCGGGATGTAACAATATTCATGACAAATTTGTGCTTTGTTTTAAAGATGTGCTATTTGGATTTACACTGTATGAAAAACATTTTTTAAAGGAATTTTACTTTTGCAACCTATACTATTATACTATTGGCTAAGTTTCATATTCATAAATGTAAGTTTCTCAATACCCGAAATGTTTTTCGTGCCTTTAAAAAAGAATTAGAACTCTACTTATAACGCTTTCTACTAGGGATGGGCGATACCACACTTTTAGGATTCGATACGATACCGATACTTTTTCTTGCATTTTCATCGATACTGATACCAATAATTTCTTAGTAGCAATTTTTTGTCAGTCAAAAATATTATTACTATTGTTATTATTTAAGACACATCACAAGACAAATACAGACCATTTATACCACATTTATTATGGTCAATATATAATAAAAGTAAAATTAAAATAAATAACATAAATATGAAAAATAAATTAAATATTATATATAATAATAACTATATGTTATATATAATAATAATTAAATATTAGGGCTTTCCAATTAACAGTCAAATCCAAATTGCAAGAAGCTGCAGTTATTTTTTAAAGTTTGTGATATAATTCGCAATTAATGAAATATGAAATAGGCTAATGTTTTCGAAATGTAAGAAATCATGTTACAGATTAAAACCAAAATCACATTCAATAATATATTTAAGATTTTCTTGGAAAAAAATAAAACTGTAATGCAAAGATGAATGAAACCTACCTAGGTTCCATTCTAGAGGCTAACCTTTCCTGTGATAAAATGGCAACCAAGGTAATCAAAAAGGTTAACCAACGAACGAGATTTCTCTACAGAATTTCCTCTCTGGTCAACAAAAGCACCTTGAGGATTCTGGCGGGAACTCTCGTTCAACCCTTTTTCGATTACGCATGCACCTCCTGGTACCCTAGCACCTCCAAAACCCTCAAATCTAAACTCCAAACATCTCAGAACAAGCTAGTCAGGTTACTTGTAGACCTCCACCCCAGATCCCACCTCACTCCTACCCACTTCTCTAAAGTGGGCTGGCTCAAGGTGAAGGACAGAGTTAAACAACTTGCACTGAGCCTAGTCTATAAAATCCGCTACACCTCCCTGATACCGAAGTACATGTCAAACTACTTCCTTAACGTAAATGACCGCCATAACCACAACACCAGGGGGAGCTCCACTAACCACGTTAAACCCAGATTCCGAACTAACAAAGGTCTTAACTCATTTTCTTTCTATGCCACATCAATGTGGAATGCGCTCCCGACAGGTATAAAAGAAAGGGCATCTCTATCCTCCTTCAAAACCGCAATAAAAGTTCACCTCCAGGCAGCTACAACCCTAAACTAACACCCTCCCCGGATTGCTAATAATCAAATGTAAACAATCAAATGCAGATACTTTTTCTTTTTCTTATGCCTTCTGATCTCTCTCTCTCTCTCTCTCTCTCTCTCTCTCTCTCTCTCTCTCTCTCTCTCTCTGTCCACTACTTGATGTCCATATCCCCCCCCCCCCTCCCTCCACACCCCTGATTGTAAATAACTCAATGTGATTATCTTGTGTGATGACTGTATTATGATGATAGTATATATGATAGTATATATCTGTATCATGAATCAATTTAAGTGGACCCCGACTTAAACAAGTTGAAAAACGTATTCGGGTGTTACCATTTAGTGGTCAATTGTACGGAATATGTACTTCACTGTGCAACCTACTAATAAAAGTCTCAATCAATCAATCAATCAATCAATGAAGAATCTCCAAATTGTATCTCTTTCTTATCTTGTTTTAAATACTCAAGCAATTTTCAACTAACAGTAAATTCCCCTGTGTGGAAATTATTTGAATTTAGGATAATCATTTAAACAAAAATATTCAGTAAACATTACTAAAAAAAATAATACAATGCCTGTTTTAAGTCAACAATTGGACAACACTGGATATGCCTGGCTGCATCGCTGTCGGCTGGCTGTGTGTGTGTTGCACGTTGACGACGCTCATTCGCTGTCTCCTGTCACGTGACTGGGCCAGCTCTATACTCTGCCAGGTACAGGGTGTCCCAGCACATAGTAAGTTAAGTAAGTCATCAAAAACATCTGAAAGTGATGCTTGTACCCCCCACACGCCGTTTTTTGGTTTATATCGATACTTTTTTCAGAAAAGTGATGCCAAATGAGTAGTGCGTGAGTATCGATATATCAATACCACAGGATCGATAGGCACATCCCTACTTTCTACCTTTAACAACCAAAAAGCTGTGAAAACTATGATTGCCGTGTCCCAATTTTGGATTATTTACGGAACTTGTGTGAGTCCATGGCTTTACATTTTGTTACATATCGATATTTTGCATTCTTTTTTACTTACTTTATTGAGTTTTCAACCTCCTGGCGCTGTTTTGTACTGTTTTTGTACTATTTCTGTACTCGTTTTGATTATTATTATTTCTTGATTGTATGTAAATGTTGCATATTATAAATAAAGGTTTATAAAATTAAAAAAATAAAAATAAAACAAACCTTTCGGGATGTCCGTCCATCCATTTTTTACCGTTTGTCCCTTTTGGGGTCGCGGTTGTGGGGGTGTGGGGCTGGAGCCTATCTCAGCTGCATTCGGGTGGAAGGCGGGGTACACCCTGGACAAGTTGGGATGTATGCTTTAAAAATGTTGCGAGGCTGTACAGCAACATTAAACAAGTCCTGTGGGGAATTTTGAAAACCAATGTTTCCAACTAAAACTCTCATTTTTGTAAGTGAAGGAAGCCCAGAAGAACAGTGAGTGGCCAAGTGCCAGTTTCCATGGCAACATGGATACACCAAACCTGGACTTCCTGCAGTGGACTAGCGAGGAGGTTGCAGGATGGATTGAGTCCAAAGGATTTCCACAGTATAAAGTAGGTTAAGGTTTTAAGCCAGTGGTTCTTAACCTGGGTTCGATCGAACCCTAGGAGTTCGGTCAGTCGGGCTCAGGGGTTCGGCGGAGGTCAAAACACACCCGACTCATCGTGTAAATAAAAACTTCTCCCAATCGGCGTATTACGGATACAGCAACAGCAGAAGTCACACTGATTTGCAGGTGTGTAATTTGTTGTGAGTTTATGCACTGTTGGTTTTGTTCTTTGAACAAGGTGATGTTCATGCACGGTTCATTTTGTGCGCCAGTAAAAAAACATGGTAACACTTTAGTATGGGGAACATATTCACCATTAATTAGTTGCTTATTAACATGCAAATTAGTAACATATTGGCTCTTAACTAGTCATTATTAAGTAATTATTAGATTTAGATTTAGATTTATTGGTCCTCGTTGGGGAAATTCATTTTCACGGCCGTACATTTGAACAATAGACATTACACATCACGAAACAAAAATAACAAAAAGACATCATAGATGACCAACACACATTTACAGGCTTGTCAGACAGGTCGGCCGAGCCTGCTGTTAATGCCTTTTTCGGCATGGCCTTATTATAACCCTAACCCTCTGACCCTGGCCCTAACCCTCTAACCCTAACCAAATAACTCTAAATGAAGTCTTTGTTACTTAGAATATGTTCCCCTAGTGTCCAAAAAACTCTAAATTAAGTCTTTGTTACTTGGAATATGTTCCCCTTACTAAAGTGTTACCAAAAACATATAACTTTGTCTTGAATTTGAAAAAAACAAAATTTTATTTTTCACTAAAGAAGGGTTCGGTGAATGCGCATATGAAACTGGTGGGGTTCGATACCTCTGGTTAAGAATCACTGTTTTAAGCAGAAGCAATACTGCATGATACTAATAATGTATTTTTGTGGCAGCCGTGTTTTACCGACAACTGCATCACTGGCAGGAAGCTGATTTTTGTTGATTGTGTCCACATGCCAAGAATTGGAATCACAGATTTTAAAGACATGCAGGTATTGGAAAAAAACAAAACACAAGGACGCTCACAGTTTGATTTCCCTTTCTAAATAGATATGGCAAATATAAGATGAAAGTTTCAAAGAGGCTGTGTAACAAATTACCCAATGTGACCAGCTGCTTCTCCAGCACTTGTCTTCATTTGAATGAACAGTAAACAGTACACACATTAAACCAGATGACTCACGCGTGCACACACACACACACACACACGATTGGCTTACGACTATGAATAACACTTTGTTTGACTGCATCGCGAAATTCGCCAATGGAGAGAAATAAGGTCACCAGAGGTTGTACACAACTGCTAACTATATAACCACATTAATAAAGATGTTACCTCATATAGTGGCCGTTTATTCATCTTCAGCAAAGTGAAATGCCTTTTTTGTGCAAATGCATTACTTTGTAATTTTCTACAAATAAAGTTGCTGAGGTCCTAAGGTGCGGCGTCAAAGAGAACTAAAGTCACTATTTTAGGGAGCACAATACAACCTTTAACATTGCTTTCATAACAACTGAGTGTTATCTTAGGCCATGTCTACACTAAGTCGTTTAACCCCTTAAACAAATAATTATTTAGCCTAAGCCCCGTTTCAGCCACACTAAACCAGGGTTTAAGGTCCCCCTCCTCGGACAAATTTTTACACGGTTAAGTGAGCCGTGAATCTCCGGCACTTAGCTTTGTATGGACTCATTGATCGTTTACAAACTGAGTTCGGAGAGGAAGTGACGCCAGAAAGACCCCGCCCACACAGGAAGTGACGCCAGAAAGAGCGTGCTACTAGCTTCGTAACAATCGGAGCTAAAAAGATGGAGGCGGATCATCCAGACATGACCGTTTTTCTCCTCCTTCTACATGTACAGACGCTTGTGGGAATCACACATGAATACCGTAAGTGAACGAAAGGCGGGATTGCAGCTATTTCGGATACAACACTTCTCAGACGGCAAGAGAACTTTCGAAGTCAGCTGTGATTCTATTTACCGAAAAATGTTGTCCCTTCCTCCCGTGGATGTGATACAGCCCACTGGCTGGTACAAATATTGCTTTATGGATGTGACAGTGAAATGGCCAGGCAGAGTGCATGAAGCCTGCATTTCGCTAACTCCGCCATTAGTGCGCAGTAGAGATGCACGGATAGGCAATTATTTCATCTGCAACCACATCACAAAAGTCGTCATCCACCCGCCATTCACCCGAACCAACATTTTATCAAAACCACACCCGCCCGTTGTTATATATCTAATATAGACGATGCAAGGCATTAGTGAGGTTAGAAAGCTTTTGCCTGTTAAAGAAAGGAGACTGATCCAATGCAGCAGAGACATTCAATGCGTGCCACGCATTAATATCTCTTGGCCACGCATTAGTGGCTAAGAGATATTAATGCGTGATAATATTATTTATCATTATTATAATATTATTGTCATTTCCGTTAAGAAAGTGTTGACTATTGTTGCCAATGCCCTCAGATCAGGAGTGCGTTCCTCACACTTTGTGTGCGCATTTGCAGCAAGCAGAACGATGCTTTTAAGAAGTTAAATGTTTTAGAAAGACTAGGCCTATATTTTCGTTAGGTAAAAAAAATGTTCTGAATGTATTTCAATGAATATTAACTTGTTAACGTTATAATGCTCAAATAGGGACGAGAGCGGGGTGCACAGTGAAACAGTGAACAATTTCGCGACAAAGATGAACCTTTATTGATTGATCTGCAGCCATGACAAAATATCAGACAATCTCCATTGTCAACGACAGGCAGGAATATAAAGATAAACACATAGCCTATGTTATAGGCATAGGCTCATACGTTTTTAAGTTGAAATAAAAAAATAAATAAAAAATGTGCCTCATAAGCCTTAGGCTGTCAATCACGCGCACAAACTTAAATTATACAATAACATGTGTATGTCATCCCTATTTAAACAGAAATAAATTAAACAAATAATAATGACAAATTACCTGCAACTTATTGGCCAAGGCAAATAGCTGAAGGGGGGAAATCAAACCCATCAGACTGCACTTTATCATCAAACTTGAATTATAATGAAAACAGACGGTCGCGACAAACAAATCAGGCTAAATAGCCTTACACGGTTGCCAATCGGAGATGCGCTTCACTTGAAAGCGAGGCCAAATAATTAACACACAGTAGTATATCTCGAATAGAAAAAAAACAAACAACGCAATTGCCTTAATTCCTTTGCATTGTAGTGCGCCCAAACAACACGTAACCATCAAAATTATTCAGCTGACCAAACTCAATATAGGTTAGACATGGGCTTATTTGGTATAGCCTATGTAACGTAGACTAATTCGTTTAACATATCCAACCATATGTCTACTTACTTTTTTTGTTTGTTAGCACTATGCAGGAATAAAATTGCATCTACAGTGCCAGGATTCAGGTGAGAGCGCCTGGCCTCTAAAATGCGCCCTGCTGCGCTGAAGGAGCGCTCACTTGGTGTTGTAGTCGTGGGAATGATTGTCCTTGTTTCCCCCAAAAGGAAAGTAGATTTTCCTCTGCTGATCCGTCGAGATGGAAGTTTGTAGAGGAATAATCCTCTACTTCATCAACAAGCACAGGTGTATCCTCCTCCCATTCTGTGAAGTCAATCCTTTTCTTTTTCGGTGATGCGCCATCAGCTCGTTTTTCGTATGTGGGTAACAACATTTAACTATGTATATATATTTCCGAATTGGTTCAACCGCCACGCACCCGAATCTATTTAAAATCTATTTTTTTCGTCATGTCACCCGCCCGACCCGCGGTTTATCCGCGGACTCCACGGTTGTGTCCGCAAACCGCGCATCTCTAGTGCGCAGCTTAAAGATGGAATTATCACCTCGTGTCCCAAACAACTGCTGGAGGATGAAGATCCGGTCCCTGTTTTTCTTTTGGGTGACCCAGCTTATCCTCTGATGCCATATCTCACGAAAGAATACCCCAACGGCAGAGTCAACCGACAACAATGTTTATATATATATATATATATATATATATATATATATATATATATATATACACTACCGTTCAAAAGTTTGGGGTCACCCAAACAATTTTGTGGAATAGCCTTCATTTCTAAGAACAAGAATAGACTGTCGAGTTTCAGATGAAAGTTCTCTTTTTCTGGCCATTTTGAGTGTTTAATTGACCCCACAAATGTGATGCTACAGAAACTCAATCTGCTCAGAGGAAGGTCAGTTTTGTAGCTTCTGTAACGAGCTAAACTGTTTTCAGATGTGTGAACATGATTGCACAAGGGTTTTCTAATCATCAATTAGCCTTCTGAGCCAATGAGCAAACACATTGTACCATTAGAACACTGGAGTGATAGTTTCTGGAAATGGGCCTCTATACACCTATGTAGATATTGCACCAAAAACCAGACGTTTGCAGCTAGAATAGTCATTTACCACATTAGCAATGTATAGAGTGTATTTCTTTAAAGTTAAGACTAGTTTAAAGTTATCTTCATTGAAAAGTACAGTGCTTTTCCTTCAAAAATAAGGACATTTCAATGTGACCCCAAACTTTTGAACGGTAGTGTATATACATATATATATATATATATTTATATCCCTAGATTAATTGTTGTAATTGTTGCAAAATGTTCTTCATCGCATTGTCTACTTTCTCATGTTGATTAAAGATTTGACTCATGTATGATGTCTCAGGTGTGATTCACTACAATAGGGCCCCACAGCACACTGGATTCTAGTTAATTGAAATACCACAATACTGGATATTGTTTAAAAGAGATACATTTTAATTTAAAAACTTGCGCACAAAACACAGCAAACACATTTAAAATGCACAGGCTCTTTTAAATAACTTCACAGTGAAGTAAAGTAATCTATAATCTATCATCTATCTTGGAGCAGATGGACGCTCAGGTGGATTTTTTAATTTTTTTCATGCATGCGTACTAGGTCGCGTTGCGCCGGCGGACGAAGGGGGGCGGGGGTCTTAAAGTGTGTGGACACGGATAAGGTTAGGTGGGATTTACCCTGGATAAACTTATCCGGCTTAGTGTAAACGGGGCCTTAGTAATTTGCAAACGTGCAGTGGGGCCACATGTGTTCTGAGGATTGAAAAGTGGGTATCTATTTGAGATGTGGTAGAGCTGAGGTGACTATTTGAGGAAATGAAAGGGCATCTCTATCCTCCTTCAAAACCGCAATAAAAGTTCACCTCCAGGCAGCTACAACCCTAAACTAACACCCTCCCCGGATTGCTAATAATCAAATATAAACAATCAAATGCAGATACTTTTTCTTATGCCTTCTGATTTCTCTCTCTCTCTTTCTCTCTCTCTCCCTCTCTCTCTCTCTCTCTCTATGTCCACTACTTGCTGACCCCCCCCCCCCCCCCACACCCCTGATTGTAAATAATGTAAATAATTCAATGTGATTATCTTGTGTGATGACTGTATTATGATGATAGTATATATGATAGTATATATCTGTATCATGAATCAATTTAAGTGGACCCCGACTTAAACAAGTTCAAAAACTTATTCGGATGTTACCATTTAGTGGTCAATTGTACGGAATATGTACTTCACTGTGCAACCTACTAATAAAAGTCTCAATCAATCAATCAATCAATGTTTTATCAAAACTGAACAATATTATCTTTGTAAGTACTACCAGTGGTGCCACTTGTCTTGTTCTTGTGGTATTAGTTTATTTCGGACATGCATACAGTTACAATATGGTACTGTTCATAACATATTTACAGTTTGTCAATAAAACATGTCCAAAAAGGAGTAGGAAAAAGCAGATCTTTATTAATCCTTCCTCTTTGCGGTTTAATAGCAATTTCTAACACATTTGTTTGTTCACTACATGTTCTCCCAGTGACGTGCGGTGAAGTTCATGACTGGTGAGGCACTGACTTCATCACGGTCAGATTTACAAACATATGAACCCTAAAGAGTATCTTATTCACCATTTGATTGGCAGCAGTTAACGGGTTATGTTTAAAAGCTCATACCAGCATTCTTCCCTGCTTGGCACTCAGCATCAAGGGTTGGAATTGGGGGTTAAATCACCAAAAATTATTCCCGGGCGCGGCGCCGCTGCTGCCCACTGCTCCCCTCACCTCCCAGGGGGGGATCAAGGGATGGGTCAAATGCAGAGGACACATTTCACCACACCTAGTGTGTGTGCAGGGGCGCCGCTAGGGATTTTGGGCCCCATGAAAATAATCTTTACAGGGCCCCCAACACAGCGGCAACATTATAATTTCATCATCATTAGGGGCCTCTCTGGGCCCCCCTCCATCATGGGCCCCTAGAATCCGCCCCCCCCCCCTTTTCGGCGCCCCTGTGTGTGTGTGACAATCATTGGTACTTTAACTTAACTTTAACTTTACACATACAAACTGTAGCACACAAAAAAGCACATTTAATAAAAAAAAAACATTATTGTGATCTTACCTTTACTTATAAGTGCGGGAACAGTGGTGTTCGTGTTGGAGGAGTTGTGAATATATGAAATCCGTGCTGCAGTCTGCAGGTGTACCTAATGTTGTGTCCCTGTTCACGGCTCCTCTGGCGCGAGCATTGTTGTTTTTGCACTTTTTGGCTTCTTGTTAAGTGACTTTTTTTAGGTGGATTCTGTCTTGCATGTGGAGGGTTTGGGTGTGGGCTTTGTTTGGTGTGGCGCTCCCGTCAAGGGTGCATTCTGCGGCGGGAGTGCTTTAACCGGAACAAGGAGGCGGGGTTACTGCGAGCCTCCCACAGTGCGTCTTCGCAGCAGTTTTATGATTGCTCAGCACAAGAAATACTTTACACACATACAGTTGTTGACAAAATACACTGTACATTATATACCTCAGCTAACTAAACTATGGAAATGTACAATATAATTCATATAGCAATACGGTCTCACTGCACAGCAGGCCAGCAGTTAGCCGAGTCCGCAATCCATGTTGAGGCACAAGTGCCTCAACTGGCTGCTGATCACCGCACCGTCTCTTCTCAGTATTTGAACGGCAAATGTGAAAATTCAGCGATTTTGAATAAAAATAATCTAAAACTGGTGAAGTTAAATGGAAAATAACGTTATAGTATAATCACTGAATACATATAACAATTTAATTAATTTTTATTTTTTTTTACATTTTTTTCCTTTCCATGATGGCAGGTGAGGCCCCGCCTCCCCTGCCTCTAGTGACCGCACGTCACTGTGTTCTCCATCTGTAACACAAACAGTAGATAGGTAAATAAAGAAAGAAGTAAGTAAATTAATACATAAATAATAAATAAGCTTCTCATGAATAAATAGTTAAGTATGTTGTGATTCACATAATGAGATGAATGAAATTATCTCATTTTTCAATAAGGTTCAAGATGTTTATCGGTAATCTTCTTCTTTGTACTTTGTAAACACTTTAAGTTTTAACAGTTTCTTAAAAGGAATCATATTACTACTTTGACTTTTTGCTTAATCCATTCCATAATTTAATTCCATATACTGATATACTACAGGCTTTAAGTGTTGTACGTGCATACAAATGTTTTAAGTTACATTTTCCCCTAAGGTTATACAGTATTTGCCTTTTGTTGAAAATTGTTGTACATTCTCGGGTAGCAGGTTATAGTTTGATTTGTGTATAATTTTAGCTGTTCACAAACGTGAACAGCTAAATTTATGCATTAAATGTCAATATTTTTGATTCGATAGATAAAGGGTTTGTGTGTTCACGATGTCTAACGTTATATATCTTTCTAACTGACCTCTTTTTTTTTTAACACAGTTAGGGAATTTCTCAGATACGATAACACCTGCTCGCTGTAGCAGTATAGAATGTCGATTGATTTTTGGTCCAGAACATATTTAGCTTCATTCATTATAAAAGTATTTCTGCCACCTTATGTTGTATATTTTTAGTATGAGGTTTCCAGTTTATTTATCATCTACAAACCCCGTTTCCATATGAGTTGAGAAATTGTGTTAGATGTAAATATGAACAGAATACAATGATTTGCAAATCATTTTCAACCCATATTCAGTTGAATATGCTACAAAGACAACATATTTGATGTTCAAACTGACAAACATTTTTTTTCCCGCAAATAATCATTAACTTTAGAATTTGATGCCAGCAACACGTGACAAAGAAGTTTGGAAAGGTGGCAATAAATACTGATAAAGTTGAAGAATGCTCATCAAACATTTATTTGGAACATCCCACAGGTGAACAGGCAAATTGGGAACAGGTGTGTGCCATGATTGGGTATAAAAGTAGATTCCATGAAATGTTCAGTCATTCACAAACAAGGATGGGGCGAGGGTCACCACTTTGTCAACAAATGCATGAGCAAATTGTTGAACAGTTTAAGAAAAACCTTTCTCAACCAGCTATTGCAAGGAATTTAAGGATTTCACCATCTACGGTCCGTAATATCATCAAAGGGTTCAGAAAATCTGGAGAAATTACTGCACGTAAGCAGCTAAGCCCGTGACCTTCGATCCCTCAGGTGGTACTGCATCAACAAGCGACATCAGTGTGTAAAGGATATCACCACATGGGCTCAGGAACACTTCAGAAACCCACTGTCAGTAACTACAGTTGGTCGCTACATCTGTAAGTGCAAGTTAAAACTCTACTATGCAAGGCGAAAACCGTTTATCAACAACACCCAGAAACGGCGTCGGCTTCGCTGGGCCTGAGCTCATCTAAGATGGACTGATATAAAGTGGAAAAAGGTTCTCTGTGGTCTGACGAGTCCACATTTCAAATTGTTTTTGGAAACTGTGGACGTCGTGTCCTCCGGACCAAAGAGAAAAAGAATCATCCGGATTGTTACAGGTGCAAAGTTCAAAAGCCAGCATCTGTGATGGTATGGGGGTGTATTAGTGCCCAAGACATGGGTAACTTACACATCTGTGAAGGCACCATTAATGCTGAAAGGTTTTGGAGCAACATATGTTGCCATCCAAGCAACGTTACCATGGACGCCCCTGCTTATTTCAGCAAGACAATGCCAAGCCACGTGTTACATCAACGTGGCTTCATAGTAAAAGAGTGCAGGTACTAGACTGGCCTGCCTGTAGTCCAAACCTGTCTCCCATTGAAAATGTGTGGCGCATTATGAAGCCTAAAATACCACAACGGAGACCCCCGGACTGTTGAACAACTTAAGCTGTACATCAAGCAAGATTGGGAAAGAATTCCACCTGAGAAGCTTAAAAAATGTGTCTCCTCAGTTCCCAAATGTTTACTGAGTGTTGTTAAAAGGAAAGGCCATGTAACACAGTGGTGAACATGCCCTCTCCCAACTACTTTGGCACGTGTTGCAGCCATGAAATTCTAAGTTAATTATTATTTGCAAAAAATAAATAAAGTTTGAACATCAAATATGTTGTCTTTGTAGTGCATTCAATTGAATATGGGTTGAAAATGAGTTGCAAATCATTGTATTACGTTTATATTTACATCTAACACAATTTCCCAACTCATATGGAAACAGGGTTTGTATTATTACACACAACAATTTTACTCTTTCAATGTCTATTTGTATTTATGTTTGACTTTCCCTTCTACTGTTACAGAATAGCATGAATTTAGTTTTGCGGAGGTTTTGTCAAACCATATTTTTTAATTTGTTTGTTTCTTCATGTTATTATTTATATCAGCGTCTGTGTGTTCCCTCCTGAACAAGACAAAGACATATAATGTACAAATAATACTAATTATAAGTCCTTTTTAACTTTACAAATGTCATTTATTAAAAGAGAGAATAATTTTGGTACCAGTGTTGATCCCTGGCGTATTACACAAGATATAATCTGCTCTGTAGACGTGTGTTTGCCTAGCTTCATTGCTTCCTGTTGGTTGGGAAGCTTCTTATCAATCAATCAATCAAAGTTTATTTATATAGCCCTAAATCACGAGTGTCTTAAAGGGCTGCACAAGCCACAACGACTGTTATCCTGTTCAAGACCAGCCCTCACGATGCATACCGTTCTAATTTGTTAATTAAGATATAATTAATTGTGTACAAATGCTTTTGTTAAATCCATAAACACTGCAGCTGCACAATGCTTACTATCTATTGCATTGGTAATCCCTTATTACCCTTTGATTAATGCCATTGATGACTGCGTAAGTTCCCTACGGGTACTCCGGCCTACTCCCACCTCCAAAGACATGCACCTGGGGATAGGTTGATTGGCAACACTAAATTGGCCCTAGTGTGTGAATGTGAGGTTGAATGTTGTCTGTCTATCTGTGTTGGTCCTGTGATGAGGTCGCGACTTGTCCAGGGTGTACCCCGCATTCCCCCCGTGTGCAGCTGAGGACCCCAAGAGGGACAAGCGGTAGAAAATGGATTAATGAATGTTGAAATGTTGGCTCTGTATCCTATTGGCTGTGGGTCAGTGTTCCACTTTTATTCATGAATTTTTACAATCTGTTGTCAAGCATTTTTTGAATAATTTCAGAAAATTGTGGAAGTAAGGAAACAATTCAATAGTTTGTTAACTGACGTTTGTCACACGATTTATAAATCTGTAAATGTTTTGCTATTTTCATTTTATTTGGGGAATTGCCTGTTTGAAATGATAGGTTACTGATACACGTTAAAGGTTTGGAAATCTCTTTAATAAAATTTCAATTTCAATTTAGTTCAGTTGAGGTCTCGGATTTAAATTAATTCACAATTTTTATTATTTCCTCATTGTCATGTCCATGAGGAACATCAAGTTGGGATTTCTATATATGGTATAATTCAAGTCTTAAGAGTGAAAAGCGGATATCTAGCCAAGGTGTGACGTCCACTAGAGCTGTGGTAACATTATGTAATTTTAAGCAGCATTCTAGAGCTGAGGTCACTATTTGAGAGAATGTGGTAACATTGTGTAATTTTAAGCAGCATTTGCATCTTTGTTAAGGCAGTGATCTTGGCACAGCTCAGACATCAATGGAGTGTGCAGGTGTACCTAATGACGTGTCCAGCATCTTAAGGCTACATTTTGCTGGATGATGCTGCTATTGAGTGGGCAGCATGTACTGGTGCCAAATCAAAGTGTGCCGCTGGTGCCAAATCAATTATATTCCTCATGGAATAAGCTGTCCTTACACTGAAGAGAGTATCTTATCCAGAAATAACACAGCAAAGAGGAGCATTGTATACATTCTGTTTATGCCCATGCGCCTTATCGTTTTCTGAGATGACAACTAAATTAGTTGGGTGTGGAAATATCAAGGTGGAGGCAGGCGTATGCACACTTCATCTTCCTCTAGAGCCTTTTCTTATCTCCAAAGTGGCACACTGAACAAAAGTTAATGTAACGTATGTAGTAAGCTCCATCACAGCACTTTCTCCCCGCCCCCTGCTGTGCGCCTCTGCAGGCCATCTCCACATGCGTGCGGGAGCTGCTGGGCATCACTCAGACCCTGTGGAGTCGCAGCATCGCCGACCCGCCGCGAGATGACATAGGCCTCTTTCTGGAGATGAAGAGTCGCACAGGTGTCAAGACGGACCAGCTCACCATTCAGCAGCTCCTGGATGACATCTGCCACTGATGAGACAAAACCAAATGTGTGTGTGTGTGTGTGTGTGTGTGTGTGTGTGTGTGTGTGTGTGTGTGTGTGTGTGTGTGTGTGTGTGTGTGTGTGTGTGTGTGTGTGTGTGTGTGTGTGTGTGTGTGTGTGTGTGTGTGTGTGTGTGTGTGTGTGTGTGTGTGTGTGTGTGTGTGTGTGTGTGTGTGTGTGTGTGTGACAAAGTGGTGAGAAGCGGGACGTGTCAATGCAATTTTCATTCTGCCAACTGTCTCAGTGACTCACTTACAAGCAGGTCCTGTCATTCACACGTACACCCGCTCAGTGCTGGCATGCTGGAATTGATGCTGGTACAAAAGGCAGCTTTTAGAATATGCTGTCTAATCAAATGCATGATACATTTATCTAAATAAACACCCACTTGAATGTCCTACAGCTGCGTTTGTCAGGGGTACGGCCTCATTACTGTTATTACAGTAAAAAGGGCAATTATTGGTTTCTCTGTATATCTTTTCCAGAGCTAGTGGTCTCAAGTAGCAATGCGCCGATCGGCCGGCCACAAATCCATATCAGCCAGTTTTCGCAAAAGAAAATGTATTATTGGCCATCCCCTCTGGCTGATACTGTACTCATTTTTGGTCCCTTGGCTGACGGGGGCTTGCAGCTAACTTTATAAAAAGCGTGGCGATTAAACTACATTTCTTAGTGTCTTAAGTACCATTAGAGGACTGTAGGTCGAGGCTTAACAAACAGTAGGCGCAAATCAGGAACAGGCATGCTAATCGCTAAGTTAGCCACTAAGGTACCTTGACATTACCCAAGAAATATGTGCTTGGTAAAGTAAGAAATGTAGATGGAAGCACATTACATCAGAAATCTTTTGTTAATGTTTACAAACTCTGAATTATTCCCTGGATACAGGAGGACATTGGGGGCAAAAACCAAAGGATTTAAATAAGTACTAGATAGTAGTCTTTGCTTTTGTTTAGTTATTGTGTACTAATGACTCTGTTTTAAATAAACAACATAATAATAAAAAACTAGTTTAAATAAGGTGCCGCCAATAAGTACATATTTTTTTTACAGATTTAAAAAAATACAATTAATACATGTTATTGGTATCCACCAGTCTCACTCGTGGCTGACTAAGAAGGGTATAAAAAGTACATCAACAAGAAACTATGGAACAAACTGGACTTACAACACAAGCAATGCCAAACTATTAATCCATTTATACTATTATACAAACATCGGGTCTGGTTCAAATATAGAGATGAGGGTCTTTAATTTAACCTGCTGTTGTATTCTGTCTCAAAGTGTTAACATGTGCTCAATGTTTCCTTACCATTGTTGCTATGTTGTCTATTACCATTGTTGGTATTTTGTCTATTATCATAGTTGGTATGTTCATTCTTCCTACATTGTTGATACAAATTGTTGATACAGTGTAATAATTATTGTTACCTGTGGTAATGCCACTATGATACAACATCTGTATTATAATCCTTAAACAAAGTAACAGTGAAACTCAATGTATTATTTACTGAATGGAGAACTGGGGGGTGGGATTAAATAAGTTATCTTCTTCCCACTCCCCTTCAGGCAAAACTGGACAATCATGCTTACATACTGTACATTACCTTTTGCGTTATATTAATTTATATTATTATGTGTTGTCAACCTTGTACGTTTTTTTAAAATGTCATTGCCTGAAATGAATTTAAAAAAAAAAAATGAATGAAAGACAACACACCACTAAAGCATCAATTTGTCTGTGCGAATGTACATCAAAGCTAATCATTGGACTCCCAGTGATTGTTGATTCCTGTTCCTACTTGACTAAAAAGACAACAGGGCTGTTTCTCGACTATCAGAACCGTATAGGAAGTAACCACTGGGGCCAGTGTGCTTGCCTGCCATGCTTGTCAAAAGCAGCTCGCCATGAAGCAATCTTTGTGGTTACTAAGGAGTGCAGTCCAGTGACAAATAGTGCTAATAATAAATTGAAAAACGGTTTTACTGTGAAAACCACGGGGGAAAAGAATGTATTAGAATGGCTGTTATTGTCACTATATACTGTACATGCACAATTCTCTGCAGACATGCAATAGAAAACAGAAATAAAGAAATTAAAAATTACTGCAAATAGATAAAGGAATTAAAAAATACTGCAAATAGATAAAGGAATAAGCAATAAGTATACTAATAGTAAATTATTTAAATTGTCATGTTCACCAAATCATTTCAATATGGCTTGAAAGTACATCTGTAATATTTGAAAACACTTAAAGGGGAACTGAACTGTTTTTGGAACTTTGCTTGTCGTTCACAATTCTTAACCAGACAAAAAGACAAAAGTTTTTTGTTTTTTTTTAGCTTTCTAACATTGTCTCGTTCTTGCCTGCTAGCAATACCACGAAATCATTTTAAAAATGCATTCAAAAACCGTCCACAATACTTCATTTACGTTCTGTGACCTGTATAATAACCAAGCGGTAGCCACATTGTTATTGTAAGAGCGAACACTGAGGAACTCTCTTTTTCCAATGACTAACACATCGCTGTGCTACGGTATTAGCCGTAAAAGCTAACTACGGCAATTTAAGTTTGTAATGCACAGCACAATGCGATAAAACACCAATCTGTATTGACTGAAAAACATGAACAATCATATTAAAAACATTGATTGATTGATTGATATTACAGTATCTGTAAAGTATTAGCCCATATTTCATGTTTTGTATGTACCGGTACACAGCTAGCCAGACAGCGTATGTACTGTAGTTGTAATAACACACATGACATGATCAATATAAAGTGTGACTCACTCGATGGACAGTTGTCTGTTTGGTCCAGCTGGCCAGGGACGTTTTTTCCAGTTAATTATGGTTAAGCACTCCATGTATGTCGAAATAGCTTGGCTTCAAGTTCCACATTTTGCAGTTTCAATTCACTTTCTCCTCACTCTCTTGGCTTCCGTCTGCTCCAACGTCTCACTTTTCCTTTGTGTTGGCTTCTAGAAGCAGTAGTTCATCCTCCATAAATTCAGATTCTAAAATGTAAGGTTGTCCTCATTTGTCCAAAAATAATTGTTTTCCATGTTTGTTACCGAATCTGCCATGATTAGAACACACTCGCATGTTTGCATCTAGAAGGGGTTATTGCCAGAAGTTAGATGTGCGCTGCTATGGAAACAGAAATAAATGCGCCGAGGAATTAGTTCCGGCAATGATTAAAATAATCATCCATCCATCCATTTTCTATCGCTTGTCTCTTTTAGGGAAGCGGGCGGAAAGCGGGGTACACCCTGGACAAGTCACCACCTCATCGCAGGGCCAACAGATCAAAATACAGTAAATATTGAACATATTATATATTGTTATGAAGGTGTTTGTTACTATATTATATATAAACTTGCAGTTTGTATACAAAACGTTGATGGAGGGTTTTGTTTTAGAGGGCTTTGAAGGCTACAACAGTGACTCCCATTAGCTGCATTTTCTAAGCGGTTTTTATCATCTTTAAAATCCTAAAAAATAACATATGTGTTCTTGTCTCTCATAATGATTGTGAAAAATGGGAAAAATTCCCAAAAAAAGTGCAGTTGACCTTTAAAGGCCTACTGAAACCCACTACTACCGACCACGCATTCTGATAGTTTATATATCAATGATGAAATCTTAACATTGCAACACATGCCAATACAGCCGGGTTAACTTATAAAGTGCAATTTTAAATTTCACAGCAAACTTCCGGCTAAAAACGTTTCGGTATGATGACGTTTGCGGGTGACGTCAATGGTTGAACCGGAAGTATTGGTACACCATTGTATCCAATACAAACAGCTCTGTTTTCATCGCAAAATTCCACAGTATTCTGGACATCTGTGTTGGTGAATCTTTTGCATCTTGTTTGATGAACAATGAAGACTGCAAAGAAGAAAGTTGTAGGTGGGATCAATGTATTAGCGGCCGGCTACAGCAACACCACCAGGAGGAGTTTGAGTTGGATAGCAGACGCGCTATACGACACTAGCCGCCGACCGCATCGATGATCGGGTGAAGTCCTTCGTCGCGCCGTCGATTGCTGGAACGCAGGTGAGCACGGGTGTTGATGAGCAGATGAGGGCTGGCGTAGGTGGAGCGCTAATGTTTTTATCATAGCTCTGACGAGGTCCCGTAGCTAAGTTAGCTTCAATGGCGTCGTTAGCAACAGCATTGCTAGGCTTCGACAGGCGGCACAGCATTAACCGTGTGGTTACAGGTCCAGTGTTTGGTTCGGTGTCTCCTGATAGTAGTATTTTTGATCTTCTGTCTATCCTTCTAGTCAGGGGTTTATTTATTTTGTTTCTATCTGCATCTAAGCACAATGCTATCACGTTAGCTCTGTAGCTAACGTGCTTCACCGATGTATTGTCGTGGAGATAAAAGTCACTGTGAATGTCCATTTTGCGTTCTCGACTCTCATTTTCAAGAGGATATAGTATCCGAGGTGGTTTAAAATACAAATCCGTGATCCACAATAGAAAAAGGAGAAAGTGTGGAATCCAATGAACCTTTGTACCTAAGTTACGGTCAGAGCGAAAAAAGATACGTCCTGCACTGCACTCTAGTCCTTCACTCTTATGTTCCTCATCCACAAATCTTTCATCCTCGCTCAAATTAATGGGGTAGTCGTCGCTTTCTCGGTCCGAATCTCTTTCGCTGCTGGTGTAAACAATGGGTAAATGTGAGGAGCCCTTCAACCTGCGACGTCACGCTACTTCCGGTACAGGCAAGGCTTTTTTTTATCAGCGACCAAAAGTTGCGAACTTTATCGTCGATGTTCTCTACTAAATCCTTTCAGCAAAAATATGGCAATATCGCGAAATGATCAAGTATGACATAGAATGGATCTGCTATCCCCGTTTAAATAAAAAAAAATCATTTCAGTAGGCCTTTAAGATAGTCATGTGTATATGTGCATATTTTAAGTTGTAAAAAAAGTAAGTAGATTTTAAAATAAAAAGTAGAAGCTCAGTCGCCACTATTTGACCGTAAAATGTGTTTTGAAAATTGGTACCACTGTTATTTTTTTACGGTAGAATTCTGGTGACTGGATTGTCAGGATTTTTTTTTACCTTCAAATCTACAGTTGCTGATTTTACATTGCGTTACTGTAAAAGAAAAAACCATACCACTTTTATTTTTACAATAAAATTCTGGCAACTGACCGGACGTTTTTTTTTAATTTTTTTATAGTGCATTGTAAAATAAAGTCAGTATAATTCTGGCAACTGAGCTATGAGTATATTTTAGTTTTTTAGCGTTACATTTGTACTTTTTTACATTGTACAATACTTGGCTCTTGCTTCTTTTGTACAATAGGTGCCAGTGAGTGTATAGATTTCAGAGCTGAGCTAACAACTGTTCTTATTGATAGGTTGCCTATGTTGTATTGGATTAAACCAGTCCTTCTCAAATACTCAAATAGTGGGGCAGGCCCCCCTGGAGGGGCGCGTGTGATCTTAGGGAACATGCTTTTTTTGCCGTACCAGAATATGATTAAGCGTATGTAGCGCTTGGCTTCACTGTAACCACGGTGGGAGACGACGAAAGGCTGGTGTGTTGTTTCCTTTAATGTTAATAAGCTTACAATGTTATGCAGAGGTATAGTTATAACAATTATTTAGACAAATTATACTATTTTCTTTTTTGTAGGGTGTGCGTAACACAAAATATTTGTGAAGCACTAATGAAAACGAGTAGAAATCCTTCCCAAGTTTCCAGTGGTAGCTTCCAGTGTTGAATAATTTTTCAATAATTTTACAAAATTGTGGAAGTAAGGAAACAGGTCTATCATTTGTAAACTGGTGTTTGTCTCCAATCACTAAACTATCCAGTTTCTGCTGTATTTATTTGTTTATTATTGTTGTTTATTTGTTTTACTGTATTAACCTGGAGGTGGAACAAGTCACAAATGAGATCAGTTTATATTAAGGCATCCCCATTAGCTGTGCTCTTGCAAGCATACATGGAGCACACATGCTAACATTTTCACTAACACATGAGACTCGACTATGCAAAGACAAGTCAAATATAGCATATTTCTCTATTTAAAACACTTCATTGTGGTCTACATGAAATGTAATGGTGGTGCTGTGATCAACATTTTGCATAGATTTTGTATTAGCCCACTTCGACTGCGTCTCCACCCCGTCAGCCGTGTTGTAGTTTTTAGTGCTTCCATTTGGAATTTACCGACAGCTATAAGTTAGAACTATATGCTACTTTTTATTAGAAATGGCAACAGCGGAAGATTTTAGCATGCATGTGCATGCAGTCTGCCCCACAACAAGAGGATAGAGGAAATGAAGGAACTTATTGATCACAACTGAATAAAAATGGCGGACTATTGTAAAGCTCTTTGGGTAAACCTCTACCATGGATGGAGATATCTGCTGATGTAACTAAGGCAAAATATGTCACTTAAGTCTTGGAGGAAGTACGAAAGAAGGCAAGATTGTTTTATAAATATCTCTGTCATGCCTCCATGGTTTGATTTCACATTTCCGGGACTTATGGAGATACCAAATACACAAAAACATCTTCCAAAAGTTAAGAAAACCCCCTTTTAGTATTATCTGATCATGCAACAAGATGTTCGAAGCATTTTTCAGAAATACTTTAAAAATCCCACAGGGGAAATTAAGATTTTCAGCACAATCCCATTCAAGAGCAGACGAACATTACAGGGAGACAGAACAGGATCGCTGACGGGTCTGCCAACTTCTGGCGCCTCTTACAAAAAAGGTGAGAAACAGGTAAACGCTGGGGGGCCTGTAGAGGGGGTCCAGACTGAGGCCAAGGAAGAAAAAAACCTCATAGCCATAGCACACAAACATGTGTGTAAGAGGGAAACATCAAAGAACACTAAGGACATTAAATACATTAAAAGAGCAGAGCTGATGCAACCAACCACTTCTACACACAGCCACAAAAGTAAAACAACAACAAAAGAAGAAACATATACACTTTGGTAGCCTCTGCGGTGTTCCACGTTATCGTCTGCTGGGGAGGGGGGAGCATGGCCAGAGACAGGAGCAGACCCATCAAAGCAACCAAGAGAGCTGACTCCACCCTCGGCCGCCCACCAACTCTCGGCCAGTGTCCAGACCACATTGACGAGGAGGATGCGTCCAAGGAGACCGAGGTGTCCGATACACGCTCATTCAGCCAAGACACTGCGAAGCTTGTTACCCATCAATTTGTCAGTAAAATATAATAAAAACAGTTGCAAATTGTGTACCAAGGCTATTATACATTAATATTCATATATATTCACTGTTACAATAATTGCGATGTGGCCTTTAATAAAAACGTGTTTGAGGTGGTGTTTGGCATGCCAAAGGAAGAGTTTTAGTGGGTCTTAAGCTTTGCCAACTTCTACACAATAGCATCAGACCGTGTACTGAGGGTGGTAAGGCTGGAAGGGGGGCAGTGGGGTAGTGGTGCAGGTTTCGAGTGTGGACAGACCCACAGGGAGTGAGGGCTTTAAGTTTCAGCCAACTCAACATTCCACTGTACATGTAAGCGAGGTTGCTTGCATTTGTCCTGTTGTAGAACCTGCAGCACAAATGTAAACCCTGGTCTCCCCACAGTCAGGACTTCCTCGGGAAGACGACGGTGTTGCATGTATGCTGCAGTTTTGTGTCTTGCATGCAGCAAGCAGGATGAAGGATAACGCTCTCT
>NC_084734.1:45873306-45910329 GCF_033978785.1 Entelurus aequoreus | reverse complement strand
AAAAGGGTGTTGTTGCAGAAGATGTCCAACTTTCTTTATTACCATTTAACACTCAGATTCTGCAAAACAACCTTCAAATGTCTGTGACAAGGCGCCAAAGGTGGATGGTTGGTTCACCTTTGAGCAGTAACAGTCACAAGTAGTCGCACAATGACTATTAGCTGTTATGATTTGCCTTCATTCACCGCCACAGCAAAAACAGTTAACATGTAATTTAAGTGTAGACTTTCAGTTTTAATTGAAAGGGTTTCGTGGAAGTGTGGCATTAATGGTTGAGGAATTAAAAACATTCTATTGCTCCGTTTTCACCGGCTCAAAACTGCATTTGGAGCCATTTGGAGGAGTATATGGACAATAACAGTGTCGTTATGAGTGTGTACTTACAGTATGGATCATCACAATGACTTTGATATAATACAATTAACATGCAATAAAAGTGTAAACTTTCAGCTTTAGTAAAACAGGTTTTGTAGAAATATGGCATTAATTGTTCAGGATTTATGCCGTCATTTTTTAGAGGCTAAACAGCAGCATACATGGACAGTGTTGATGTTGCCCTAATACACCGCGACAGTTTGTTTGAAATACAGCAAGATGTTACGGAAGTGTAGAATTTAAGGTTTGATTTGAGTTGTTGCACAAAAATGTGGCATTGATCATTTCGGAATCACAGCCATTTTTATTCTTCCATTTTCAAGGGCTGAAAAGCAATGTTTGAAGTAAAGCTACTTGGACAGTTTTTAAGGTTTCCTTTATGCACCAGAACAAATAATTCTGAATATAAAAAAAAAAATCCAGATGTCATCCATTTTCTACCGCTTATTCCCTTCGGGGTCGCGGGGGGCGCTGGAGCCTATCTCAGCTATAATCCAGATGTCATGAAATGTAAAAAAAAAAAAAAAAAAAAAAGTCAATATATTTTAAGGTAAAAACTGGCAGCTCAGTCGCCAGAAATAAAAGTGGTAAAATTTTTCGATTTAAAGTAATGCACTGCATGAAAACAAAGAACATATATTTTGCATTAACAAGAACTGGCAGTTCAGTCGTAAAAATAATAAATAAGGCTGACCGATTTTCAATATACAGTAATTTGGTGTAAAATCCTGCCAGCTTTTTACCATAAATTTAACTTTTTTTTTTACAGTGTAGAAGTATAGACCTTAAGGTCTGATTTGAGATGTTGCACAAAAGGACATTTACATTCTTCAGTTTTCTAGGGCTGAGAAGCAGAATTTGTTCGAAAACTGCTACACTTCTACACTAAAAAAAAAAGTCAGTAGATTTTCTGTAAAACTCTGGCTTTTTTTTTTACTTTAAAAATGAAAATGGTACCGTTATTTCCATTTACAGTAATACACTGTGAAAACGACTACAGATTTTAGGGTGAACAAAAAACTGACAGCTCAGTTGCCAGAATTTGACTGTGAAAATAACAGTGGTACCGTTTTTCTATTCATAGAAACTCTGTGTAAAAAAAAAAAACGCAATCAACTTTATGGTACAATTCTGGCGATTGAGTTGCCAGTGTTTTTATTTTTACAGTAAAATGTAGAGATTTTTTTTTCTTGTTTTGTGATCACAACCATTTGTATTACACCAGATTCAAACTATCTCTAAGAATCTATTCCAGGGCAGGGGTGTCACTAGGTTTGAAGAAGCAGAGGGGCTTAGCCCCCTGGTGGTGGTTCCTGTAATGCGAGCACGCAAAGCACGCAAGCAAAAAATGTGTGCACTTGCAAGACCTTTTCGCTCACAACTTTTTGGCACTGTATTAGAATTACACAACAAACATTGAATGCATCTAAATGGTTGAAAGTGTAAGTGTAAGAAAGCATTAGTCATCTTTAGTAAGCATGAGATGGCCCAAACACATAAGGACAGTGTTGTTGCATGGAAAAGCTAGCAGACAACTTTCAAAACTGGAAACGTTGCACAGATGATAGCAGTGTAAACAAACTGCAGAGCACTACAGAGTTTACCTGAAAACAGACAAGGTTCTGGTGGAAAGAAACTTTCTGGAAAACGGGGGTTGGATGTCCACCCAAAGATATGTTGTCTGTGCACAAGCTCTTTGATTCAGAATTTTTACACTTGCCATATTTTTTTGCTTACAACTTGTTGTTACTGTATTACAATTACACAGCAAATACTGAAGAAATTGAAATGGTCGAAAATACACATTGTCAGTTTGCTGTTATTACTGTAATGGTAATTTAAGGCACTTAGACCACAGGTGTCAAATTCAAGGCCCGCAGGTCACACATATGAACTATCATAACAACCTGCCATTTATGGTGCAAACAATAAAAGTGAAGATAAAAAACACCCATAGAACTCCACCTTTTTGGCTATGAGTCTGTCAGTGCATCCAGTCTTCAGAGCCCCAAGACACTACTCTAAAATAACACTAAGGCTATTGAACTACATCAATTAAGTTTAAGTAGCACACCTATACTGCAAAGATGTAGTATTGTGCTTTGCTTATCATACGTATGGAAGTTATTTTTCTGTCAGTAATATTATAGACATTATTGTTATGAGTTCTATATTACAAATCAATCAGATAGTGTTATGATGCAACTTCGGTGTGAACTCTCCCGTGCTTCGGTCACATAGTTGTGAATAATACACCGAAATAGACAAAATAAATTAGTTGACAAATTATCAGAAACAGGCGAAAATAATGTTTTAGGAACTCACGTCAATTAATGTTCCACCACTGATCGCCAACAAGCTCTTCAGAGCAGACATCAAGGCAAATGTCCCCAAAACTGCAGGAGACATCTTCTTTCATAATCTTCTCTGCGGTTCAGAAAATGTTGACTTTGATTGCACAGAATCCTTGAAATTGCCACAAATGTGCCAGTACTGAGACGACTAGAATTGAACCATATTGACATCCGGGTTTACTTCCGTGAACACTGCAGGACATGCTACGTCAAAACGCCATGTCTGTATTCAGATCAGTTTGTATTCACATTGGAGTCTGGACCAATGTGGTTGTAATGTAAACAACCACAAAAAAAGATCTGATTTGACCCAAAAAAATCTGAATTGGACATCCTACACTGAAGGCACTAGACGTAGCCTTAATGCTGCTGCTGTCTTGCTCGACCTTGCTAAGATAACAGTAAAAACGTAGACTTTCAGAATTTCAGTTTAGTAATGCAGGCGTTACTGATGGAACAGATTGGATTGGAATAATAAGCACTGACAAAGGGTTTTCAAATTGTTTGTAATCAAAGTGAATAATGACAGGTTGCATTATTATTTATTTAAAACTCATGTTCCTGCATATATATATATAATTTGTCTGGCATTTTTTGTGAAAAAAACAAACAAATCACACCAAACTATTTAGGGGGCCTTAAAAATATTTTAGGGGGGCCACATAGGCGTAACGACGGCAAGGATCTGATCAATCTAAGTCTATGAGCATGAATTGATGAAGCCTACTTGGATGAGAGGCGAAATGTCTTCTAAGAAAGTGTTTCTTAACCATAGGGCGCACGGGGCCCATGGTTGGGTGGCGTGCGCCTCCTACAGGGCCTCCAAAAATATCTGTTTCTCAGCGGGGGTCCATATGGGCCGCAGCAGAATCAGTTGAAATACACTTTTCCACCACTTGTGGCAGTAATGACAATCTCACACAAACAGAAGAAGTCTGGAGCCAAAGTCATAGAGAAGTTTCTTGGGCCTGCGATGAGGTGGCGACTTGTCCACGGTGTACGCCGCTTTCCGCCTGAGTGCAGCTGGGATAGGCTCTAGCACTCCCACAACCCGAGAGGGACAAGCGGTAGGAAATGGATGGATGGAAGGAAGTTTCTTAGGTGCAAAAATTATGACTAAAGTGGTAAAGCTGTATTTTCATTTGCAATTTAATTTTATCAACCGTTTAGTTAAGAAACATTCATTATTAATTTAGTTTATTTTAGCACAACATAATTATATGTATATTTATTTTCATCAGTTATTTATGAGTTTCTTCTTATGCAGTATATTTTGTTAGTACTTATTATTCTAATCAGCCTGACCTAAGCCTAATAAGGTTTATATGTTAAATAAATGATAATCTTTGTGATCAACACATGGTTTCATATCATTTGACAAAGTTGTAAGCTGTAAGTAAGTTAGATATAATTATTGAATATGATTGAAATCAAGAGTAAGATTGCTAATTAAGTCATAATATTTGAGTGGGCCACAGACCTTTCTGAAGTGAAAAAGTTGGGCCCCGAGGTCAAAAAGGTTAAGAACCCCTGCTCTTTTTTTTTCTAAGACAAACCAAACAGTCCAGTTGCGATCGATTGAATGCCCTGAGAATACAATGACCTGGATGAATTAGAACATTCAGACATCCTCCATTAAAAGCAGCATTTGATCTAAAATAACCTGGACTGTTTTGATTACTTTTCCTTTATGCACCTGAACAATTAATTTTAAATCATAAAAAAATTAAGATGTGATAGTGTAAAAAAAAAGTATTCAATTTTACGGTAAAAAAGTGGTAGTTCAGTCGCCAAAATGTTACTGTAAAAATTTACGTAGATTTTACGGTTAAAAAAAAAACTGGAAGCTTCAAATCTTACAGTACAGATAATAGTAGTAGCGTTTTTCAATTTACAGTTGGTTAAATCTGTGTATAAAACTTTTTTACGGTACAATTCTGACAACCAACCTGCCAGTTGGTAGAGTGGCCGTGCCAGCAATCGGAGGGTTGCTGGTTACTGGGGTTCAATCCCCACCTTCTACCATCCTAGTCACGTCCGTTGTGTCCTTGGGCAAGACACTTCACCCTTGCTCCTGATGGCTGCTGGTTAGCGCCTTGCATGGCAGCTCCCGCCATCAGTGTGTGAATGTGTGTGTGAATGGGTGAATGTGGAAATAGTGTCAAAGCGCTTTGAGTACCTTGAAGGTAGAAAAGCGCTATACAAGTATAACCCATTTATCATTTATTTATTTTATTTTTTCACCCCAAAATCTCTAGATTTTTAAATTGCGGTGTAAAAGTATAAACTTGAAGGTCAAATTTTAGATGTTGCAAAAAAATATAGCATAATGGTTTAGGAATTACAGTCGTATTACAGTATGCTTCCATGCTCAAATAAGAATCAGAAGTACTTTATTAATCCCCGGGGGAAATTAAGATTTTCAGCACAATCCCATTCAAGAGCAGACAAATATTATAGGGAGACAGAGCAGGATCGCTGACGGGTCTACCAACTTCCAGCGCCCCTTACAAAAAAGGTGAGAAACAGGTAAATGCTGGGGAGGGGGTCCATAAGTATTTGTACATTGAAATTGAGATTGTTATGATTTTGTCAGGACTAGGTCAAAAATAGGACTCAGATGCAGAGTGGAGAACAATCCGGCAGGCTTTTATTTTGAAATGTTTCCTTTTCACCTCCTGAGTCAGGGCAATACACAGCAGCTATATACTTTAACAACTGGGCGAAAAGGTTTCACAAAAAGTGAACAGACCGAAAATCACTCCGAAAGGAGGGAACAAAAATATCAATCTCTAACTACACTAGTGAGGAATATAACTATGAAATTCAAACAACAAAAGACGCTCCAAAACGAGGGAAAAACAATGGGCTATAAAGCTTCTACACTGTTTCTAGTCTAGAGAAATAATTAACAAAAGGTCACTCAAAAATTAGGAAAAGAAGAGACTGTAAAAGTAAACGGAACTCACCACTTCAACTTGAAAACTTTACAAACAAAAATTCACTCTGCTTAAAGGCCTACTGAAATGATTTTTCTTTATTTAAACGGGAATAGCAGATCCATTCTATGTGTCATACTTGATCATTTCTCGATATTGCCATATTTTTGCTGAAAGGATTTAGTAGAGAAAATCGACGATAAAGTTCGCAACTTTTGCTCGCTGATAAAAAAAAGCCTTGCCTGTACCGGAAGTAGCGTGACGTCACAGGCGCTAGTATTCCTCACAATTCCCCATTGTTTACAATGGAGCGAGAGAGATTCGGACCGAGAAAGTGATTATTACCCCATTAATTTGAGCGAGGATGAAAGATTCGTAGATGAGGAACGTTACAGTGAACGACTTGAGAGGCAGTGATGGACGTATCTTTTTTCGCTCTGACCGTAACTTAGGTACAAGCTGGCTCATTGGATTCCACACTCTCCTTTTTCTATTGTAGATCACGGATTTGTATTTTAAACCACCTCGGATACTATATCCTCTTGAAAATGAGAGTCGAGAACGCGAAATGGACATTCAGTGCCTTTTATCTCCACGACAATACATCGGCGAAATGCTTTAGCTACGAGCTAACGTGATAGCATCGTGCTTTAACTGCATATAGAAACAAAAAAAATAAACCCCTGACTGGAAGGATAGATAGAAAATCAACAATACTATTAAACCGTGGACATGTAACTACACGGTTAATGCTTTCCAGGCTGGCGAAGGTTAACACTGCTGTGCTAACGACGCCATTGAAGCTAACTTAGCATCTTAGCAACCAGACCTCACAGAACTATGTACTCTCTCCTTTTTCTATTGTGAATCACGGATTTGTATTTTAAACCACCTCGGATACTATATCCTCTTGAAAATGAGAGTCGAGCACGCGAAATGGACATTTAAAGTGACTTATCTCCAAGACAATACATCGGTGACACACTTAGCTACTGAGCTAGCGCGATAGCATCGTTCTCAAATGAAGATAGAAACAAAATAAATAAACCCCTGACTGGAAGGATAGATAGAAAATCAACAATACTATTAAACCGTGGACATGTAAATACACGGTTAATGATTTCCAGGCTGGCGAAGGTTAACAATGCTGTGCTAACGACGCCATTGAAGCTAACTTAGCAACCAGACCTCACAGAACTATGTACTCTCTCCTTTTTCTATTGTGAATCACGGATTTGTATTTTAAACCACCTCAGATACTATATCCTCTTGAAAATGAGAGTCGAGCACGCGAAATGGACATTTAAAGTGACTTATCTCCAAGACAATACATCGGTGACACACTTAGCTACTGAGCTAGCGCGATAGCATCGTTCTCAAATGAAGATGGAAACAAAATAAATAAACCCCTGACTAGAAGGATAGATAGAAAATCAACAATACTATTAAACCGTGGACATGTAAATACACGGTTAATGATTTCCAGGCTGGCGAAGGTTAACAATGCTGTGCTAACGACGCCATTGAAGCTAACTTAGCAACCAGACCTCACAGAACTATGTACTCTCTCCTTTTTCTATTGTGAATCACGGATTTGTATTTTAAACCACCTCGGATACTATATCCTCTTGAAAATGAGAGTCGAGCACGCGAAATGGACATTTAAAGTGACTTATCTCCAAGACAATACATCGGTGACACACTTAGCTACTGAGCTAGCGTGTAGCATCGTTCTCAAATGAAGATAGAAACCCATCAACAGCCGTGCTCACCTGCATTCCAGCGATCAACGGCACGACGAAGGACTTCATCCGTGGGTTTGGCGGCAAGCATCGGCTAGGCGTAGTAAGTAGTCCTTGTTGTGTTGCTGTAAGTATTGTAATGCCCCGCAGTGGAGAAGGAGTCACACAGACGAGGAAGCGCTGCTCAATCGCTTTATTAAAAAGCGGTAACTGGTTGTAGTTCAAAAAGTAACGCACACACATACACGAGCTGCTGTTAGCCAAAACTCACGCTCACACACACAAGTTCTCCGCCAACTCACTCGCGCATGCACGTTCCCCAAACCCTTAAAAACAGTACACTAATGCAAATATCACAGATATTACAGTATTGTACTTAGCCGCTAAGACACCGATCGATCCCACCTACAACGTTCTTCTTTGCAGTCTCCATTGTTCATTAAACAAATTGCAAAAGATTCACCAACACAGATGTCCAGAATAATGTGGAATTTTATCGAAGAAAACAAGAGGCTTTTCTATCGGGTCCGATGGGGTCCAACCACTTCCGTTGCTTTTGTGACGTCACGCGCATAAATCATATCCAAAGGAGTTTTTCAACCGGAAGTGTGGCTGGAATTTTAAAATTGCACTTTATAAGTTAACCCGGCCGTATTGGCATGTGTTGCAATGTTAAGATTTCATCATTGATATATAAACTATCAGACTGCGTGGTTGGTAGTAGTGGGTTTCAGTAGGCCTTTAAGAGGAGAAAAGGAAAACTCAAAATATCAACTTGGAAATTCAGGATCTGGATAACTCAGAGCAAGACGAGACAAGGCTTGGGCATGATGCTCGAGATGCACAAGACAACGAGACATTCTGGGACAGAACAAACGAAGGCGTGGACTTATAAGACACATGGGGATAATGGGGAACAGGTGGAAACAATCAGGGATCAGGGATGACATCAGACTGATGACAAGAGGAAGGGCAAGTGGCCTGAAACGAGAGGAGAGTTACTTTTCAAACTAAAACATGAAATTCACAAGACAAAAAAACCCAGACCAGACATCCCTCACCGCGGTGTGACAGATTTTGCTTTACATGCTTTTGGATTTGAAATAAAACAAGTATTATGGTGTAGAAGAGTATAATACAGACCAGGCCCACAAAAATATTTCCCTGCATGTTCAGCTTCAATCTGTCGCATTTTAGAACTAATGCATACTCCATACAGGCCCTGGCTGGGTACTTTGGAGATCCTTTTTTATAAAACTTGGAGCTCGATGGTTGTGAGAGGTGTAGACTTTAAAGAGTAAATTTTTTAGATATTGCACAAAAATATGGCATTCTCTGTTTTTCCTTTTATAACAGTGTCTGTTTCATGCAAATTACCGCTATTGCCAGGGGTTTATAAGTGGATATAGTGGCAATGAGCCCAAACCTAAACCAAAATCTAAATATATGGAAGGTCAAGCAGTAGGAAATGGATGGATGGATGGATGGATGTGGGGACCTTAAAGACTGAAATCTCACATCATGTAACTTGCGTAAGCTACGCCCCTGTGTACCCTCCGTGGACTTCCCAAAAATTTTAGCTGCGCATCAGCGGGCGACGCAGACCGCGTTTATTTTCAATTTCATAGCTCTCTCTTGTCCCATGTCTTGAACGGCTAAATAGCGTCGCAAATTTGCCCGTCCTCTGCCGTGACTTTTCAGGGGTTGCACAGTCCATCTTGAGTCCATATTTTCTTCTGGTTTATAAGTAAAACATTCATGGGGGCTATGTGGCTCGCTCGTGCCAGTAACTTGAGGGTTACAGGTTCGATTACGGCTTCCGACACCCCAGTCACTGCCATTGTGTTACTTACCCTCCTTTCTCCCAGTGCCACCCACACTGGGTTAAATGTGTGACCATGTAAAGAGCTTTGAGTCATTACTCCTTCAGGAGACACTGCCCCTTAGTGTTTTGGAAGAGAATTGCAAGTCATGCGCCAGCCCCCGTGGAAGAGCTATAAACAAATCTAGACCCTGTCAGAGGGGACACAAGCTACGTAACGCAAAAGTATATTTCAGCCTTAAGGGAGCTGAGCACGAGAGATCCCCTGATAAACCGGTGTTTTGGCGAGACATGATCCCCATTGAAATTCATGCACCCTGTCATCTGCCCATATGAATTATAGCAATGTGAAAATGTATTTGTGCATTGGACTTCTTCACGTGAATATAATCATAACACTAAATAATGCTATATTTTTGTATTTTGTCATTTAATATACCGTACATATTTCGCTCAACAGACTATTAAGCGATCTAATGTACAATTTATTAGGCTACGGAGTCATGTGAAGATTTTGAGAGTTAAGTGCCGAAGGCATACTGGGAGCGTTTGCGCCTTCCCTGCAAAAAAACCCATAACCTATTCATACATTTGATCATTTGTAGTGTAAACCATGTAGTCCAGCCTTGTGGTTAGAGTGGCAGCCCTGAGACTGGGAGGTTGTGAGTTCAAACCCCGGCCGAGTCATACTAAAGACTACAAAAAATAGGATCCATTGCCTCCCTTTTTGGCACTCAGCATCAAGGGTGGGAATTGGGGGTTAAATCACCAAATGATTCCTGAGCGCGGCCCACGCTGCTGCTCACTGCTCCCCTCACCTCCTAGGTGGTGAACATGGGGATAGGTCAAATGCAGAGGACAAATTTCACCAAACCCAGTTTGTGTGTGACAATCATTGGAATTTAACTTTAACTTAATGTATATCAACTGACAAAAATATAGCGTTATTCAGAGTAACGATTGTCTTTACGTGTGCAATTTCCATATTCTTTGGATTCAGATGGAGAGGGTGCATGAATTCCAATTGGGAGTACGTCTAGCCAGAAAAGTGTCGCTTAGCGTGTGCCATTATTTTGTTTAAGCTCAATAAAACCTATCACAAATGTGTTGAATTGTAAACGTTCAAATATATTTCAAATGGGATTTGTCGCTTTTGCTGCAGGGGAAAAAAAGCATTGTTGACTTTCTATGTAGTCCGTAGCCATCATGGATTCAATTTAGCTTGTCCTTGTTTCTCCGCAAACACGACAAATAAAACCTGTTATGGAGGTTTTGTTGGCTTGTACCGTGGGAAGGAATTGAACTTTTTCCCCTTTTTTCCCCCCTCGTTCCCTTTCGCTACATGAAATCTTCAGCGTCCACACACAGCTGTAGGGATTAAACGGCAAATGAGAATGGGCTTTCTGCCGGGACTGTATTGATATTCTGGAGTAGTTTTCAAGGTTTGCCGCCCCCACCCGACATACACACCTACCGCTCTCTTTCTGAGAGAAAATCTCGGGTCATAAGCCTTCCCTCGCATCAGGGGTGCGATCGCAAAGCAGTGGAATGCAGATGAGCGATTTGAGATTTGTCTCCTGCTCCTTTTGTTTGTCGTTTGCTTGAGCGAGACGTCGGGAAACTGCAAGCAGGGTTGTGTCTATTTCTGTCTTGCAAGCGTATCAAGGTTCTGTCTTTTTGCTATGAGGCCGTGTGAGGGGAAACACTTGCAAAAATGGCAGGGGAGAGTTGTAAATGCTGATGAACAGCACTTCTCTTCATGCACTGGGGTCTGCTTAGTATGCTATCCCCTTCGACACACACACACACACACACACACACACACACACACACACACACACACACACACACACACACACACACACACACACACACACACACACACACACACATTCTTGTATTTCTTACTTTCTTGAGACCTCTGAAAAATGCCTACCTCTTTAGGACCACCCTATATATAAAGATTTGTATTTACAACATTAATAATATATACTTACTATGCAAATATAAAAAAGCTTGTTGTGAAACATGAGTTGGAATTTCACAAGAAAAAGGTCACAATTTCACAAGAAAAACTTGGAATTTATATCATATATATCATACTTACTCAACGCCAGTCAAAATTTTACAAGAAAAACTGAACATTTCAAATCAAATCAAATCAAATCAACTTTATTTATAAAGCACATTTAAATTTAATTTACCACAGGGGTAGCCAAAGTGCTGTACAATGGGCAGGTTAAAAATAATACGAGAACCGAGAAAACACAACACAACACAAACAGAACACGATAAAAAATAAATAAATAAAATATAAAAACATAAAAATATAAAAACAGTTTCACAGCAGGTGTATTATGGGGCGCCATTGCAGGATGGGTATTTGTGCAATATTATAATAAAAGTTGGAATTTATTTTTAATAACAGTCACAATTTTACAAGAAAAGCTTAACATTTTGGCAACTTTATGAAGACACTTCACCCTTTGCCTCTGATGGCTGCTGGTTAGCGCCTTGCATGGCAGCTCCCGCCATCAGTGTGTGAATGTGTGTGTGAATGGGTAAATGTGGAAATACTGTCAAAGCGCTTTGAGTACCTTGAAGGTAGAAAAGCGCTATAAATGGGTTATACTTGCATAGCAAGTATAACCCATTTATCATTTTACTCGACAAAAGTGACAATTTTATAAGAAAATGTACAAATGTTGGCAATATTATAATAATTATCTGAATTTTACTTGGCAAATTTTACTAAAAAATTTCACAATTTTACAAGAACAACAAAAAAGTCAGAACTCTGACAAATGTCATTCTTTTGCATTAAAAAGTAATAAAAAAAGTAGTAATAATTTTACATAAAAAAAGTAATAATTTTACGGGAAAATATTGCAGTATTACAGAAACAGAAATAATATGAGAAATTGTTCTCAATTTTATAAAAAAAAAAAGTCGCACATTGTGAGAAAAAGACTGCTTTTAGTTCATTTTTTGTTTTTTGTTGTTTTTGTTTGTAATTGTTTTTTAATCTTAATTTTTTACTTCAAGTTATTACAGTATGTCGCTATATACCGTATATTACCAAATAGTAGCCCGGGCGTTTATTTCACAAAATCGATTTTGGAGACAGGCGTTTAAAAGAAGCAGGCGGTTATTTGCACATGGCTTTTATTTATTTTCACACCAGCCTGCATCAGGCCATTATTTGGTTACAATGGTTACTGTCCAGTATTTTTTTTTCGTACAAAAAACTTTAAATTTAAAAGCTATTGTAAACATACAAACATAAAAACTAGAGATCAACATGAGGTAGGCTATCAAAAGACAAGAGATCAACAAGGCCTCAACATGGCAGAAGTGCAACAATTGTCAAATAGAATACCAATACTAAAAATAAATAAACTTTTTAAATAAAGCAGCCTACCAGGAAAAATAAAATTATGGTACCAAGTACTCAAGTATAAAACCCACCATCAAAACAGAACAATAATACTGTCACTTAAATAAAATAAAGGCTACAGTACTCCAAGTTTTAAATAAAGCAGCATACAGGAAAAATAAAAAAAAACTATAAAAACATCAAAACCATAATACTGCAGCAAACGCAACCCCAGTAGCATTTTAATCTAAATTATGCAAATAACAGCCCATGGGCGGCTATTTGGACATAGGCGGTTATTAGGAAGAGGCGGTTAATTCACAAAATGGGGTCAGACCCCAGGCGGCTATTAGGACATGGGCGGTTATTTGCCCAAGGGCGTTTATTTGGTAATATACGGTACATTTTTATTTAACTTTTTTAAATTAATTTTGGCCAAAGGGGGCACATTTCAATTTCTTACACACACTTATTATTACATATGTTGGCCAGAGGAGGAGCACTTAAAATGTTTACACACACTTGTTATTTCATATGTTGACCAGAGGGGGAGCACTTTTAAAACCGACACACAGTCAATTTGAAAAATCCCTCCTTTTTGGGACCACCCTAATTTTGACAGATTTCACCACCAGGGGTGCAAATGACATTCTCTATTAGGTGCAATGGTTTTCCGTATTGGGACCATGGTTTATGTCCTGACTTGTTCATCGGTCCTCATATGGAAGGTACTTTTCCTTGTTGATGTCTCAAGAAGGGTGGAAATACAAGAAAACACACACACACACACACACACAGACAGACAGACAGACAGACAGACAGACAGACAGACAGACAGACAGACAGACAGACAGACAGACAGAGACAGACAGACAGACAGACAGACACACACACACAGTACGAGCGTGCTAATTGCTTGCTGGCTACTAGCACGCTAATTGCTTGCAGGCAACTAGTGCGTTAATTGTTATCTAGCAGCTAACACCGCTAATTGCTAGTTGGCCACTAGAGCACTCATTGCTAGCTATCTGAAATGCTAGCATAAATACAAGACTTCTCTCTTAGGACAGAGTGGAAAATACAGTACCGTGTCTACAACAGGAAGTAAACCTGCGCGATGTCTTATAAACTGGAAGTAAATTATACCATTTTCCTTTTGTCATTCAGAAACTATGGTGACAGTCAGAGGTCACAACAAATGCAAACGCCACAACACAACATTAAACCACCTGACAACATTTTCATATGGTTAAAATATGGTTACATTTCTACAATGTGATACAATATCCTCCAAGTTGTATCATTATTACACAAATGCTCAATGATTTATAGACCAGGGGTGTCAAATGTACGGCCCGTGGGCTGGATCAGGCCCGCGAACAGGTTTAATCCGGCCCGCGGGATGAGTTTGCCAAGTATAAAAATGAGCCAAAATTTTTAAATGAAAGAAACTGTTTTTCTAAATGTGTTCACTAGATGTCGCAATAGCATTTATTTGTATCTTTGTAGATAATGCTACATATGTAAAAAAAAAACAACTACATGTTAGTGCACCAGTCGAGGAAAATGAGCAAACTACATAAATTCCATCCATCCAACCATCCATCCATCCATCTTCTTCCGCTTATCCGAGGTCGGGTCGTGGGGGCAGCAGCCTAAGCAGGGAAGCCCAGACTTTCCTCTCCCCAGCCACTTTGTCCAGCCCCTCCCGGGGGATCCCGAGGCGTTCCCAGGCCAGCCGGGAGACATAGTCTTCCCAACGTGTCCTGGGTCTTCCCCGTGGCCTCCTACCGCCCTAGGGAGGCGTTCGGGTGGCATCCTGACCAGATGCCCGAACCACCTCATCTGGCTCCTCTCGATGTGGAGGAGCAGTGGCTTTACTTTGAGCTCCCCCCGGATGGCAGAGCTTCTCACCCTGTCTCTAAGGGAGAGCCCCGCCACCCGGCGGGGGAAACTCATTTCGGCCGCCTGTACCCGTGATCTTGTCCTTTCGGTCATAACCCAAAGCTCATGACCATAGGTGAGGATGGGAACGTAGATCGACCGGTAAATTGAGAGCTTTGCCTTCCGGCTCAGCTCCTTCTTCACCACAACGGATCGATACAGCGTCCGCATTACCGAAGACGCCGCACCGATCCGCCTGTCGATCTCACGATCCACTCTTCCCCCACTCGTGAACAAGACTCCTAGGTACTTGAACTCCTCCACTTGGGGCAGAGTCTCCTCCCCAACCCGGAGATGGCACTCCACCCTTTTCCGGGCGAGAACCATGGACTCGGACTTGGAGGTGCTGATTCTCATCCCAGTCGCTTCACACTCGGCTGCGAACCGATCCAGCGAGAGCTGAAGATCCTGGCCGGATGAAGCCATCAGGACCACATCATCCGCAAAAAGCAGAGACCTAATCCTGCAGCCACCAAACCGGATCCCCTCAACGCCTTGACTGCGCCTAGAAATTCTGTCCATAAAAGTTATAAACAGAATCGGTGACAAAGGGCAGCCTTGGCGGAGTCCAACCCTCACTGGAAACGTGTCCGACTTACTGCCGGCAATGCGGACCAAGCTCTGACACTGATCGTACAGGGAGCGGACCGCCACAATCAGACAGTCCGATACCCCATACTCTCTGAGCACTCCCCACAGGACCTCCCAAGGGACACGGTCGAATGTCTTCTCCAAGTCCACAAAGCACATGTAGACTGGTTGGGCAAACTCCCATGCACCCTCAAGGATCCTGCCGAGAGTATAGAGCTGGTCCACAGTTCCACGACCAGGACGAAAACCACACTGTTCCTCCTGAATCCGAGGTTCGACTATCCGGCGTAGCCTCCTCTCCAGTACACCCGAATAAACCTTACCGGGAAGGCTGAGGAGTGTGATCCCACGATAGTTGGAACACACCCTCCGGTTCCCCTTCTTAAAGAGAGGAACCACCACCCCGGTCTGCCAATCCAGAGGTACCGCCCCCGATGTCCACGCGATGCTGCAGAGTCTTGTCAACCAAGACAGCCCCACAGCATCCAGAGCCTTAAGGAACTCCGGGCGGATCTCATCCACCCCCGGGGCCTTGCCACCGAGGAGCTTTTTAACTACCTCAGCAACCTCAGCCCCAGAAATAGGAGAGCCCACCACAGATTCCCCAGGCACTGCTTCCTCATAGGAAGACGTGTTGGTGGGATTGAGGAGGTCTTCGAAGTATTCCCTCCACCGATCCACAACATCCGCAGTCGGGGTCAGCAGAACACCATCCGCACCATACACGGTGTTGACAGTGCACTGCTTCACCCTCCTGAGGCGGCGGATGGTGGTCCAGAATCGCTTCGAAGCCGTCCGGAAGTCGTTTTCCATGGCTTCTCCAAACTCCTCCCATGTCCGAGTTTTTGCCTCCGCGACCGCCGAAGCCGCACACCGCTTGGCCTGTCGGTACCTGTCCGCTGCCTCCGGAGTCCTATGAGCCAAAAGAACCCGATAGGACTCCTTCTTCAGCTTGACGGCATCCCTCACCGCCGGTGTCCACCAACGGGTTCTAGGATTACCGCCACGACAGGCACCAACTACCTTGCGGCCACAGCTCCAATCAGCCGCCTCGACAATAGAGGCGCGGAACATGGTCCACTCGGACTCAATGTCCAGCACCTCCCTCGTGACATGTTCAAAGTTCTTCCGGAGGTGGGAATTGAAACTCTCTCTGACAGGAGACTCTGCCAGACGTTCCCAGCAGACCCTCACAATGCGTTTGGGCCTGCCAGGTCTGTCCGGCATCCTCCCCCACTATCGCAGCCAACTCACCACCAGGTGGTGATCGGTAGAAAGCTCCGGCCCTCTCTTCACCCGAGTGTCCAAAACATAAGGCCGCAAATCCGATGACACAACTACAAAGTCGATCATGGAACTGCGGCCTAGGGTGTCCTGGTGCCAAGTGCACATATGGACACCCTTATGTTTGAACATGGTGTTTGTTATGGACAATCTGTGACGAGCACAAAAGTCCAATAACAAAACACCACTCGGGTTCAGATCCGGGCGGCCATTCTTCCCAATCACGCCTCTCCAGGTTTCACTGTCGTTGCCAACATGAGCGTTGAAGTCACCCAGTAGGACAAGGGAATCATCCGGGGGAGTACTTTCCAGTACTCCCTCGAGCGCATCCAAAAAGGGTGGGTACTCTGAACTGCCGTTTGGTGCGTAAGCACAAACAACAGTCAGGACCCGTCCCCCCACCCGAAGGCGGAGGGAGGCTACCCTCTCGTCCACCGGGTTGAACTCCAACGTGCAGGCTTTGAGCCGGGGGGAAACAAGAATTGCCACCCCAGCTCGTCGCTTCTCACTGCGTGCAACGCCAGTGTAGAAGAGAGTCCAGCCCCTCTCGAGAGAACTGGTTCCAGAGCCCTTGCTGTGCGTCGAGGTGAGTCCGACTATATCTAGCCGGAACTTCTCTACCTCGCGCAGTAGCTCAGGCTCCTTCCCCCCCAGCGAGGTGACGTTCCACGTCCCAAGAGCTAGCTTCTGTAGCCGAGGATCGGACCGCCAAGTGCCCTGCCTTCGGCTTCCGCCCAGCTCACAATGCACCCGACCTCTACGGCCCTCCCATGAGTGGTGAACCCATTGGAGGGGTGACCCACGTTGCCTCTTCGGGCTGTGCCCGGCCGGGCCCCATGGGGACAGGCCCGGCCACCAGGCGCTCGCCATCGTGCCCCAACTCCGGGCCTGGCTCCAGAGGGGGGCCCCGGTGACCCGTGTCCGGGCGAGGGAAATCTGAGTCTTTGTTTCATTCCCATAGAAGTCTTCGAGCTGCTCTTTGTCTGATCCCTCACCTATGACCTGTTTGTCTTGGGAGACCCTACCAGGGGGCATGAAAGTCCCCCGGACAACATTGCTCCTAGGATCATTGGGACACGCAAACTCCTCTACCACGGTAAGGTGGCAGCTCAGAGAGGAGCTACATAAATTCCATCTTGTAATTTGATTTTGATATTATTTTCTTATCTTGATAGATTGAAAATGAACCCCCAATGAGTTGACTGATGAACATTATCATATAATTTATTCAGAAAGTATGAATAACGACAAATAAAGATAGAATACTATTATGTAAGTGTAATAAAAATCCCAACAACATTATGATTTGTACATTTTCAGAATGTGCTTGTTTTATTTTTAAACAAAGAAAACAATCTGAAGTTGTCTTTATTTTGAAGTTATCAGGCCGTGATTTTACCAGTCCCGCCCACTTGGGTGTAGATTTTTCTCCATGTGGCCCCCGATCTAAAATTAGTTTGACACCCCTGTTATAGACAATGGCAAAGTTGCTCAGTGTAAATATGTTTTGTTTGATGGCTGCCATGTTTTCTAACCAATCCTGATCAAATTATACAACATTTTTTTTGGTCGGCCCCTTAAAAAGGTGTGTACCAAATTTCCCAGTGACTGACCTAACACCCTAAAGTCCATTGCTTTTTTTTTTTTGCTCCAGCACATTGAACTGTGTAAGAAATTACAAGTCAATTTCACATATTTGGGGTTTAATAACGGCGCCATCATGGGGTGTGTTGGTCAGAAAAATTATAGCACGGCCAACAGGGGTGCTTGTTTTGACTCATTTTCACCATTTTGTGTGAAGTGCTTCAAAAGTAGAAGAGTTCCACCTTGTAGTTTTGCTCATTAAACAAACGACGATCAAAGCAATACCCCTCACCTTCGGGCTTTTTGCACCCAGCGGAGGTATCAGTAAGAGCAAGATGAAAACTAGCATGAGTGCGAATGGCTTCTCTTACCATTCACACGCCATTAGCGAGCAACACCAGCCCTACAATGTTCCGGGCTTTAACCAGAACCTCATTTGTTATCCGTGACTAAATTGTCCGGGTCTTCTCCTCTCCGGCGGGGATTCTTTGTTCTAAATGTCATTAGGTGATCTTCAAATGAGCCCCTGATTGCCTCTCGCCTTCAAAGTGACGTTTGCAGTGTTGCCATGGCATCACAGCCGTCACCCAAGAGTTATTGCATTCTAGCAATGGCAGAAAACATTGCACGAGAAAGAAAAAAGGACAGGGCGTATGTGTCAAGTCCTCATAAACATGAGGACTTGACACAAGAGTTAATCAGGCAGCAAAAGCAACATCCATGTTTTTTTCTAATCACTGCAGAGATGTTTTTTTTGTCTTGCTGGAGTCATTTTGCCACAGGCTAAATGAGGAGCTTGCTGCATTTTTGGCCGGAGTACACGGCCATCTGCTTTATCCAGAGAAGATCCAGGTGAGGCTCTTGGCCCGGCACTGCCAGGTGCCATGGCGGCGAACTGCATGTAGGGAGGCAGACATCTCATTAGCCTCCCGGCAATTCCCTGCCTGGACGCGGATTGCCGAGGATTTCTCAACATAAGTTGGACCATCTGAAAACATTTCCCCTGTGACCCCGCTGCCGGCCCAGCGGTGTGCAGGATGAGGCAGGCCATTCTGGGCTTTTCTGGAAAAGGCGCCCCTGGGAGAGCATAGATAGGCTGTGCTACTGTACACTGCTGCTGTTTCCATAGCTGGGGGTTGTCGAGCGTGCTACCTCTATTAGGCACAAATCCACCCACTGGCGCGCATGTGTGGGCGTGTGCTGTCAGTCTGTTGTGTTCTCCGAGAGCAAAAAGACATGTTGACAGCCAGTAAAGCAGGTTTTGATATGACTGGGAAAAGATATGATGGTCAGTGCATCAGTAGATTATCTGTTTTCGACTTTATTTGTGGCCCTCTTCAGTCAGCCCTGCGTAATGAACAGCCCAATCTGCAGAATAATGACTTTCTGAAGGGGTGTGACATTTAAAGTAGAAGTGTGTGATTGATGGATGCGCACATTGATTATCTACTTATTTGTTCATGTACCTGATGAGTGCAACCTGTTATGCAAATCTCAGTGGAACGCCTGTAATTAAATGGAAATTAGGGGGACAGCGATAGATATTTCCTAACCTGTCTTTAGACCTCGCTGAAGGAGAAGGCGTTTTTAGGGATTACACTTGGGAGCATTCGCTTCACGTTCGGCTGAGTTTTGCATGGAAAGGAAAAAGAAATGAGCCTCAATCTTCATAGGGTGAATCAATATCACGTCTTAAATGCAATTCCAGCCTGGAAGTAGCAGCTCGTCTCCGCCTCATTGCACAGCCAGAGCCCTGGCCAGTCAGAGCAGCAGACTACATTAACGTATACATCTCAGGCCCTCATCAACTGAATGTATACATCTCAAAGCCTCATAAACATGGATGTATACACCACAGAGCCTCATAAACATGGATGTATACACCACAGAGCCTCATAAACATGGACGTATACACCACAGGGCCTCATCAACATGGATGTATACACCACAGGGCCTCATCAACGTGAACATATGCACCTTAGGTCCTCATCATTATGAATGTATAAACCTCAGGTCCTCAACATGTCAACATGTATGGTTACACCTCAGAGCCTCATCAACGTTAACGTATGCACCTCAGGTCCTCATCAACGTGAACATATGCACCTTAGACCCTCATCAACATGAACATGCACCTTAGACCCTCATCAACGTGAATGTATGCACCTTAAGCCCTCATCAGTGTGAACGTATCCACCTTAGGCCCTCATCAACGTGAACGTACAGTATGCACCTTAGGCCCTCATCAACGTGAACGTATGCACCTTAGGCCCTCATCAACTGGAACGTATGCACCTTAGGCTCTCATCAACGTGAACGTATGCACCTTAGGCCCTCATCAACGTGAACGTATGCACATTAGGCCCTCATCAATGTGAACATATGCACCTTAGGCCCTCATCAACGTGAACGTATGCACCTTAGGCCCTCATCAATGTGAACGTATGTACCTTAGGCCCTCATCAACATGAACGTATGCACCTCAGGCCCTCACCAAGTGAACGTATACACCTTAGGTCGTCATCAACATGAACACACCTCAGGTCCTCAACATGTGCGGTTACACCTCAGAGCTTAATCAATGGGAACGTATGCACCTTAGGCCCTCATCAATGTCATCACTTCCTGTCAATGAGAAAGGACGCAAAGAAAAAAAGCTCCGCTTCTGCTACCGGAGTTTTTGTTAAGTCTGAAGATTTTGACCACTGATTTGACCACTGATTTGCGATCACAGCCACAGGAGAGTCACCTGGCATCTTCGATCTGATTTTGGTCAGTTGAGAGGCACTGATACGCTGAAATAAGGCGAGTGAAAGAGCCGTTACCCTCAAGCCAAAGGCGCCTCCCGCAGTTCAAAGCGGTTGCCTCGCAACCAAAAGCTACGGCGAGTTTACAGCTGTTTTAAAGTGATCCCGACGTCGCAGAGTGATATAAGTTGACAGGCTGACACCTCAAATTGATCTCTGAACGGCGCAAGGTACGAAATTGTTGAAAAAACAAGTTAAAAGTGCCGCAAGTCGCTAAAGAAGTAACTGCCCTTAAGACATAAGAGGCGCTGATGTCAGTGACTGCCGTGATGCCAAAAGTTAAAGGATTGACTGGAAAGACTGATTTGAAGCTGGGCACAGGACATGATGGGATTCAAGAAGGGATACTACAAAAAATACTCCAGGAATTTAAAGAAGAAATTATAGAAAAATGGGAAGAATTGAGGGATGGAAAGAGGATATGAAAGAAATGAAAGAAGAAATTAAATAAATGAAATAAGAGAACAACTCCAGAAATAAAGAAGCCATTGAAATGAGCAAACAAATGAAGATCCTTCAAGAAGACAACAACATGCTGAGGAACATCATCAATCAATCAATCAATGTTTATTTATATAGCCCTAAATCACAAGTGTCTCAAAGGGCTGTACAAGCCACAACGACATCCTCTGTATCATAGATGAAATGGATCAGGATAAACGAATGAATGATATCATTGTGACAGGGCACCGAATTAAACCAAGATCCTATGCGAAAGCTGTGAATAATGAAGGTGAACCAGATGAAATGGATATGGTCTCAGCAGAACAGCAAGTGGTCAACTTTCTGCAATCAAAAGAAATTGAAATTGACATTAATACCATCGAAACATGCATCCCACTGAACGGAAGAAACAACAACGCCACTCCAGTCGTGCTCGTGAAACTCATAAACAGAAAATCTAAAATGGCATTGCTGAGACAGGGAAAGAAGCTGAAGGGAACAAATGTGTACATGAATGAGCATCTCACAAAACGTAATGCTGGAATCGCCAAGAAAGCACGCGACTTGAGAAAGCAGGGAAAAATCCAGGGAACTTGGAGCGCCAACTGTAAAATTTACATCAAGCTGAATGGAAGTCCAGAAGCAAGAGTAATTGTTGTCCATGACATCAAGGACCTGGAAGATTTTTAAAGTTTACACAGCTACCACAACAACGATGATAATGGACTCTGACAGAAAACAAGCACCTAAATTCAGCATCGGCACTACTATGTTCCAAGGGACGACTAAACAAGAGGACCTAGATTCAGGATTGCATCCACCTACACTTATAGAGATTATTGAAACAACATCAAAGTTTGTTGAACAACAAAATATGGAATTAAAAAATTTCTGCAACAAAGATCACAAAAACCAGGATTTGGAAAATGATATAGATCCAGATACAAATGTTTTCTCCCACATCAGTAATAGTTGTTTTTATTATACAGCTGATCAATATAATAGCAACATTGAATGTGATAACAAATTGTCAATTATTCATTTTAATAGTAGAAGCTTGTATGCAAATTACAACAACATTAAGAACTTTTTGGAACACATCAACAAACCCTTCAAAGTGATTGCTGTCACAGAAACATGGATTGATGATAAAAAAGGAATAGATTTTGATCTGGAGGGATATGAGCTAAACTACATCAACAGAACCAACAAAAATGGAGGAGGAGTAGCTGTGTACGTGATGAAGAACCTGAACTACAAAGTGGTAAAAAACATGTCATTTGCCATAGATAATATCCTAGAATGTATAACCATTGAAATATGTCAGGAAAAAAGCAAAAACATATTCATCAGTTGTATATATAGATCACCTAAGTCAAGTATAGAAACATTTGAAGAATGGATCAAGGCAACTTACATGGACAATGGTCAAAGAATAATGTTCTTATGTGGTGACTTTAATATTGACTTATTGAACCCCAACAAGCAAAAGTCTATTGATGACTTCATTGATACAATGTACAGCATCAGTCTATATCCTAAAATCACAAAGCCAAGCAGAATCACAGAACACTGTGCCACGCTTATTGATAATATTTTTACCAATGATTTTGATAATAACACTACAAGTGGTCTACTTATAAGCGGCGTTAGTGATCATCTGCCAGTTTTTACAATACATGATGGAAACTACAAGAAGAACATGGAAGACAAAAGGACATTTCGAACATTGTCCATGGATACAACTCAGTAACAAGCAGAGAAAGAATAATCAACCATGGATGACAAAAGGATTAAAAAATGCTTGTAAGAAGAAGAATACACTATATAGAAAATTTATAGCACAAAGAACTATAGAGGCAGAAATTAAGTACAAAAAGTATAAAAACAAGTTAACAGACATACTACGATCATGTAGAAAAGAATATTACAGTGAATTATTGGACAGGAACAAAAATAATATGAGAGCAACATGGGGCATCCTCAATAGCATTATTAAAAATGGAACTAAGAGGGACTACCCTCAATACTTCTTAGATGAAAATAAAAAAAGATGACAACATAAAGGAAGTAGTTGAAAGCTTCAATAATTATTTTGTAAATATTGGACCAAAATTGGAAGAAAGGATTCCAGACCCAGTTCCAATTGAGGACTATAATGATACCATAGAGCGAAATCCCAACTCCATGTTCCTCAGTAATGTGACACAGGAGGAAATAGTTACAATTGCAAAAAAATGTAAATCTAAGACTTCAACTGATTGTAACGGAATTGATATGAAAACGATAAAAAAGGTTATTGAAGAGATCTCAGGACCATTAATGTATATTAGTAACCTATCATTTCAAACTAGTACATTTCCAAACAAAATGAAAATAGCTAAAGTTGCACCAATTTATAAGACTGGAGACAAACATCAATTTACAAATTATAGACCTGTTTCTCTACTTCCACAATTTTCTAAAATCATTGAAAAACTGTTCAATAACAGATTAGAAAGTTTCATAAATAAAAATAGAATACTCGAAGAGAACCAATATGGATACAGAGCTAATGTTTCAACTTCAATGGCTTTAATTGAAATTACAGAAGAAATTACCAATGCAATAGATAGTAAAAAATGTGCGGCAGCGGTTTTTATGGATCTAACTAAAGCATTTGACACAATTAATCACAATATTTTAATCAAAAAACTAGAACGATATGGCATCAGAGGGTTAGTATTAAACTGGATAAGAAGTTATCTAACGAACAGGAAACAATACGTGAAGCTAGGCGAACACACGTCTACAACGCTAAATATATCCTGTGGTGTACCTCAGGGATCAATACTAGGACCTAAATTATTCAATCTCTATATAAATGACATTTGTAAAGTTACAAAAGATTTAAAGTTAGTATTATTTGCAGATGATATAACAGCGTTTTGTTCAGGAGAGAACACACAGGAGATAATACAAATAATAACAGAAGAAATTAACAAATTAAAAAGATGGTTTGACAAAAACAGACTATCGTTGAATCTTAGTAAAACTAAAATAATGCTATTTGGTAACAGTAGAAGAGAAAGTCAAACACAAATACAAATAGACGGAATAAAAATTGAAAGAGTAAATGAAACCAAATTTTTAGGTATAATGATTGATGATAAATTGAACTGGAAATCTCACGTAAAAAATATACAACATAAAGTTGCAAGAAACACGTCAATAATGAATAAAGCAAAACATGTTGTAGACCAAAAATCCCTTCATATTCTCTACTGCTCAATAGTGTTACCATATCTGAGCTACTGTGTTGAAATATGGAGAAATAATTACAAAAGTACACTTTATTCATTAACGGTGTTACAAAAAAGATCAGTTAGAATAATACATAATGTTGGATATAGGGAACATACAAACCCTTTATTTATTGAATCAAAAATACTGAAATTCCACGACATAGTGAATTTGCAAACAGCTAAAATTATGCACAAAGCAAACTATAACCTGCTACCCAAGAATATACAACAATTCTTCTAAAAAAAAACAGGAGAAATATAATCTTAGAGAAAAACGTAATTTAAAACATTTGTTTGCACGTACAACACTTAAGACCTTCAGTATATCAGTATGTGGAATTAAATTATGGAATGGATTAAGCAAAGCAATCAAACAATGTACTAATATGATACACTTCAAGAAACTCTTCAAACTTAAAGTGTTTATGTGACAGTTTGACCCCACACTGTCACTGTTTGACCTTTGGACTTCCTCACAGACCGTGCACATTTGTTGGGAAGCTCAACATGGACAAACTACAAACATTCAGTTTTGTTAGCTAGTGAAAAGCATGTGCTCAACAAACAAATTGTTACCTGTCACTCACCACGGCTCTGAACAGTTGACTAAAAGAGTCAGGGTGGGGTTGAGGGCTTTATATAGGTGAACACATCTGCATTCACTAATTAGGCCAAATTTGGGTCGAACCATGATTATCAAAAGCTGGGTGTTACAGAAGGACACTGGACATTTAAAAGTCATGTTACCTAAGCCTGAATATACTGTGTACAAAAATGACTGCACTACACATGCAAAAGTACTATGTGAATACTTTTTAGACATGTGATGGTTATTTATGGTGTAATTTACAAAATAACTGTTTTCTTAATTCCCCCTGTCAAATTGGTCCCAGCTAGTGGGAGGGGCTATGGGCTATTTAAATTGGAAAATGCCATTTTTCTGACAGTCTGCTGTCGGTCACTGCCAGAGGAGGTTCTCTGTCCTGAGCAGGAGTTTCGGTCTCCATGCATCATCTACTGAGATTGTAGGTGCTTTGTTTTCCTGTCATTGTTCACCTTTTGACACTTTTTGGGATTTCAATAAGTGTTTGTAAACTGTTACCAACTGCGTGCCTTGCCATCCTTGATTTGAAAATCCGGTTTGCAAAGGTTACATTACCTTCACCCGAGGCGGGGTGTGACATATGGTGGCAGTGGTGGGATGGCAAGAAATGGACAGAAAAATGTGAAACTGCCTTCACAAAGGTCAAAGCTATTCTATGCTCATCCCCGGTCTAACAAAGTCCTGACTTCAACCAGCGATTCCTTGTTCAAGTTGATGCCTCCGGTGTGGGCCTTGGAGCCGTCCTAGCCCAAGGAAAGGAGGGCGGAGAACAACCGCTTCTATATCTGAGCCGTAAACTGCATCCCAGAGAAAGTAGGTACTCTGCCATCGAAAAGGAATGTCTTGCCATCAAGTGGGCGTTGGACAGCCTACGTTATTACCTTCTGGGACGGACCTTTGATCTGGAAACGGACCACCGAGCATTGAGCTGGATCAACTCCATGAGGGATAAGAACTCCCGTGTCACCAGATGGTACTTGGCGTTACAGCCCTTTTGCTTCAATATCACACATCGAGCTGGCAAAACTAACTTGCTAGCTGATTACCTGTCTCGTCTCCCTGAACTTGCTGTCGCTGGAGAGGAGGGAGGTAATGTGACAGTTTGACCCCACACTGTCACTGTTTGACCTTTGGACTTCCTCACAGACCGTGCACATTTGTTGGGAAGCTCAACATGGACAAACTACAAACATTCGGTTTTGTTAGCTAGTGAAAAGCATGTGCTCAACAAACAAATTGTTACCTGTCACTCACCATGGCTCTGAACAGTTGACTAAAAGAGTCAGGGTGGGGTTGAGGGCTTTATATAGGTGAACACACCTGCATTCACTAATTAGGCCAAATTTGGGTCGAACCATGATTATCAAAAGCTGGGTGTTACAGAAGGACACTGGACATTTAAAAGTCATGTTACCTAAGCCTGAATATACTGTGTACAAAAATGACTGCACTACACATGCAAAAGTACTATGTGAATACTTTTTAGACATATGATGGTTATTTATGGTGTAATTTACAAAATAACTGTTTTCTTAATTCCCCCTGTCAAATTGGTCCCAGCTAGTGGGAGGGGCTATGGGCTATTTAAATTGGAAAATGCCATTTTTCTGACAGTCTGCTGTCGGTCACTGCCAGAGGAGGCAGTGACCGACAGCAGACTGTCAGAAGGAGGTTCTCTGTCCTGAGCAGGAGTTTCGGTCTCCATGCATCATCTACTGAGATTGTAGGTGCTTTGTTTTCCTGTCATTGTTCACCTTTTGACACTTTTTGGGATTTCAATAAATGTTTGTAAACTGTTACCAACTGCGTGCCTTGCCATCCTTGATTTGAAAATCCGGTTTGCAAAGGTTACATTACCTTCACCCGAGGCGGGGTGTGACAGTTTACAAAGTACAAAGAAGAAGAACCATGACAAACATTCTCAATTTATTTCATCCATCCTTTCATTCATTCTTAAAGTAATCTTACTTATCTCATCATATGAAATATGACTTACTTCACCAATTATTATTATTAAATTCATACTATTATTTATTTATTTATTTTTATTGTGATTACTTATGGAGTTTATTGTGAAAAAATTGTGAACAGGAAATGAACAAAAAGTTTTGCAACTGTTATGTAAAGAAAAGGGGTAGGATTATATAAGCTCTGCTTCTTCCTACTCCTTTTTGAACATGTTGAAAAGAGAAACTGGAAATTGTGATGTATCATGTTGTATGCTTGCATGTTCGAAATAAACTCAAACTCAAACGTGAACATATGCACCTTAGGCCCTCATCAATGTGAACGTATGCACCTTAGGCCCTCATCAATGTTAATGTATGCACCTTAGGCCCTCATCAACGTGAACATATGCACCTTAGGATCTCATCAACGTGAACGTATGCACCTCAGGCCCTCACCAAGTGAAGCCTTAGGTCCTCATCAACATGAACACACCTCAGGTCCTCTACATGTGCGGTTACACCTCAGAGCTTAATCAATGGGAACGTATGCACCTTAGGCCCTCATCAACGTGAACGTATGCACCTTAGGCCCTCATCAACGTGAACATATGCACCTTAGGCCCTCATCAATGTGAACGTATGCACCTTAGTCCCCCATCAACGTGAACATATGCACCTTAGCCCCTCATCAATGTAAATGTATGCACCTTAGGTCCTTCCTCATCAACGTGAACGTATACACCTTAGATCCTCATCAACATGAACAGATACACCTCAGGCCCTCATCAATGTGTACGTATGCACCTTAGGCCCTCATCAATGTAAATGTTTGACCTTAGGCCCTCATCAAAATGAACGCACCTCAGGTCCTCAACATGTGCGGTTACACCTCAGAGCCTAATCAACGGGAACGTATACACCTTAGGCCCTCATCAACGTGAACGTATGCACCTTAGGCCCTCATCAACGTGAACGTATGCACCTTAGGCCCTCATCAACGTGAACATATGCACCTTAGGGCCTCATCAATGTGAACGCATGCACCTTAGGCCCTCATCAATGTAAATGTTTGACCTTAGGTCCTCATCAACATGAACGCACCTCAGGTCCTCAACATGTGCGGTTACACCTCAGAGCCTAATCAACGGGAACGTATGCACCTTAGGCCCTCATCAACGTGAACGTATGCACCTTAGGCCCTCATCAACGTGAACGTATGCACCTTAGGCCCTCATCAACGTGAACATATGCACCTTAGGGCCTCATCAATGTGAACGCATGCACCTTAGGCCCTCATCAACGTGAACATATGCACCTTAGCCCCTCATAAATGTAAATGTATGCACGTATGCACCTTAGGCGCTCATCAACGTGAACGTATGCACCTTAGGTCCTTCCTCATCAACGTGAACGTATGCACCTTAGATCCTTATCAACATGAACAGATACACCTCAGGCCCTCATCAATGTGTACGTATGCACCTTAGGCCCTCATCAATGTAAATGTTTGACCTTAGGCCCTCATCAACATAAACGCACCTCAGGTCCTCAACATGTGCAGTTACACCTCAGAGCCTAATCAACGGGAACGTATGCACCTTAGGCCCTCATCAAGGTGAACGTATGCACCTTAGGTTCTTCCTCATCAACATGAACAGATACAACTGAGGCCCTCATCAAGTGAACGTATACACCTTAGGCCCTCATCAACGTGAACGTATGCACCTTAGGCCCTCATTAATGTTAATGTATGCACCTTAGGCCCTCATCAATGTGAACGTATGCACCTTAAGCCCTCATCAACGTGAACATATGCACCTTAGGCCCTCATCAACGTGAACATATGCACCTTAGGCCCTCATCAATGTGAACGTATGCACCTTAGGCCCTCATCAACGTGAACATATGCACCTTAGCCCCTCATCAATGTAAATGTATGCACGTATGCACCTTAGGCGCTCATCAACGTGAACGTATGCACCTTAGGTCTTTCTTCATCAACGTGAACGTATGCACCTTAGATCCTCATCAACATGAACAGATACACCTCAGGCCCTCATCAATGTGTACGTATGCACCTTAGGCCCTCATCAATGTAAATGAATGCACATATGCACCTTAGGCGCTCATCAACGTGAACGTATGCACCTTAGGCCCTCATCAACGTGAACATATGCACCTTAGCCCCTCATCAATGTAAATGTATGCACGTATGCACCTTAGGCGCTCATCAACGTGAACGTATGCACCTTAGGTCTTTCCTCATCAACGTGAACGTATGCACCTTAGATCCTCATCAACATGAACAGATACACCTCAGGCCCTCATCAATGTGTACGTATGCACCTTAGGCCCTCATCAATGTAAATGTTTGACCTTAGGCCCTCATCAACATAAACACACCTCAGGTCCTCAACATGTGCGGTTACACCTCAGAGCCTAATCAACGTGAACGTATGCACCTTAGGCCCTCATCAATGTAAATGTTTGACCTTAGGCCCTCATCAACATAAACGCACCTCAGGTCCTCAACATGTGCAGTTACACCTCAGAGCCTAATCAACGGGAACGTATGCACCTTAGGCCCTCATCAAGGTGAACGTATGCACCTTAGGCCCTCAATAATGTGAAAATATGCACCTTAGGTTCTTCCTCATCAACATGAACAGATACAACTGAGGCCCTCATCAAGTGAACGTATACACCTTAGGCCCTCATCAACGTGAACGTATGCACCTTAGGCCCTCATTAATGTTAATGTATGCACCTTAGGCCCTCATCAATGTGAACGTATGCACCTTAAGCCCTCATCAACGTGAACATATGCACCTTAGGATCTCATCAACGTGAACGTATGCACCTTAGGCCCTCATCAATGTGAACGTATGCACCTTAGGATCTCACCAACGTGAATGTATGCACCTTAGGCCCTCATTAATGTTAATGTATGCACCTTAGGCCCTCATCAATGTGAACGTATGCACCTTAAGCCCTCATCAACGTGAACATATGCACCTTAGGATCTCATCAACGTGAACGTATGCACCTTAGGCCCTCATCAATGGGAACGTATGCACCTCAGGCCCTCACCAACTCAACGTATGCACCTTAGGTCCTCATCAATGTGAACGTATGCACCTCAGGCCCTCACCAACTCAACGTATGCACCTTAGGTCCTCATCAACATGAACACACCTCAGGTCCTCAGAGCTTAATCAGTGGGAACGTATGCACCTTAGGCCCTCATCAACGTGAACGTATGCACCTTAGGCCCTCATCAACGTGAACATATGCACCTTAGGCCCTCATCAACGTGAACATATGCACCTTAGGCCCTCATCAATGTGAACGTATGCACCTTAGGCCCTCATCAACGTGAACATATGCACCTTAGCCCCTCATCAACGTGAACATATGCACCTTAGCCCCTCATCAATGTAAATGTATGCACATATGCACCTTAGGCGCTCATCAACGTGAATGTATGCACCTTAGGCCCTCATTAATGTTAATGTATGCACCTTAGGCCCTCATCAATGTGAACGTATGCACCTTAAGCCCTCATCAACGTGAACATATGCACCTTAGGATCTCATCAACGTGAACGTATGCACCTTAGGCCCTCATCAATGTGAACGTATGCACCTTAGGATCTCACCAACGTGAATGTATGCACCTTAGGCCCTCATCAATGTGAACGTATGCACCTCAGGCCCTCACCAAGTCAACGTATGCACCTTAGGTCCTCATCAACATGAACACACCTCAGGTCCTCAGAGCTTAATCAGTGGGAACGTATGCACCTTAGGCCCTCATCAACGTGAACGTATGCACCTTAGGCCCTCATCAACGTGAACATATGCACCTTAGGATCTCATCAACGTGAACGTATGCACCTCAGGCCCTCACCAAGTGAAGCCTTAGGTCCTCATCAACATGAACACACCTCAGGTCCTCTACATGTGCGGTTACACCTCAGAGCTTAATCAATGGGAACGTATGCACCTTAGGCCCTCATCAACGTGAACGTATGCACCTTAGGCCCTCATCAACGTGAACATATGCACCTTAGGCCCTCATCAATGTGAACGTATGCACCTTAGTCCCCCATCAACGTGAACATATGCACCTTAGCCCCTCATCAATGTAAATGTATGCACCTTAGGTCCTTCCTCATCAACGTGAACGTATACACCTTAGATCCTCATCAACATGAACAGATACACCTCAGGCCCTCATCAATGTGTACGTATGCACCTTAGGCCCTCATCAATGTAAATGTTTGACCTTAGGCCCTCATCAAAATGAACGCACCTCAGGTCCTCAACATGTGCGGTTACACCTCAGAGCCTAATCAACGGGAACGTATACACCTTAGGCCCTCATCAACGTGAACGTATGCACCTTAGGCCCTCATCAACGTGAACGTATGCACCTTAGGCCCTCATCAACGTGAACATATGCACCTTAGGGCCTCATCAATGTGAACGCATGCACCTTAGGCCCTCATCAATGTAAATGTTTGACCTTAGGTCCTCATCAACATGAACGCACCTCAGGTCCTCAACATGTGCGGTTACACCTCAGAGCCTAATCAACGGGAACGTATGCACCTTAGGCCCTCATCAACGTGAACGTATGCACCTTAGGCCCTCATCAACGTGAACGTATGCACCTTAGGCCCTCATCAACGTGAACATATGCACCTTAGGGCCTCATCAATGTGAACGCATGCACCTTAGGCCCTCATCAACGTGAACATATGCACCTTAGCCCCTCATAAATGTAAATGTATGCACGTATGCACCTTAGGCGCTCATCAACGTGAACGTATGCACCTTAGGTCCTTCCTCATCAACGTGAACGTATGCACCTTAGATCCTTATCAACATGAACAGATACACCTCAGGCCCTCATCAATGTGTACGTATGCACCTTAGGCCCTCATCAATGTAAATGTTTGACCTTAGGCCCTCATCAACATAAACGCACCTCAGGTCCTCAACATGTGCAGTTACACCTCAGAGCCTAATCAACGGGAACGTATGCACCTTAGGCCCTCATCAAGGTGAACGTATGCACCTTAGGTTCTTCCTCATCAACATGAACAGATACAACTGAGGCCCTCATCAAGTGAACGTATACACCTTAGGCCCTCATCAACGTGAACGTATGCACCTTAGGCCCTCATTAATGTTAATGTATGCACCTTAGGCCCTCATCAATGTGAACGTATGCACCTTAGGCCCTCATTAATGTTAATGTATGCACCTTAGGCCCTCATCAATGTGAACGTATGCACCTTAAGCCCTCATCAACGTGAACATATGCACCTTAGGCCCTCATCAACGTGAACATATGCACCTTAGGCCCTCATCAATGTGAACGTATGCACCTTAGGCCCTCATCAACGTGAACATATGCACCTTAGCCCCTCATCAATGTAAATGTATGCACGTATGCACCTTAGGCGCTCATCAACGTGAACGTATGCACCTTAGGTCTTTCTTCATCAACGTGAACGTATGCACCTTAGATCCTCATCAACATGAACAGATACACCTCAGGCCCTCATCAATGTGTACGTATGCACCTTAGGCCCTCATCAATGTAAATGAATGCACATATGCACCTTAGGCGCTCATCAACGTGAACGTATGCACCTTAGGCCCTCATCAACGTGAACATATGCACCTTAGCCCCTCATCAATGTAAATGTATGCACGTATGCACCTTAGGCGCTCATCAACGTGAACGTATGCACCTTAGGTCTTTCCTCATCAACGTGAACGTATGCACCTTAGATCCTCATCAACATGAACAGATACACCTCAGGCCCTCATCAATGTGTACGTATGCACCTTAGGCCCTCATCAATGTAAATGTTTGACCTTAGGCCCTCATCAACATAAACACACCTCAGGTCCTCAACATGTGCGGTTACACCTCAGAGCCTAATCAACGTGAACGTATGCACCTTAGGCCCTCATCAATGTAAATGTTTGACCTTAGGCCCTCATCAACATAAACGCACCTCAGGTCCTCAACATGTGCAGTTACACCTCAGAGCCTAATCAACGGGAACGTATGCACCTTAGGCCCTCATCAAGGTGAACGTATGCACCTTAGGCCCTCAATAATGTGAAAATATGCACCTTAGGTTCTTCCTCATCAACATGAACAGATACAACTGAGGCCCTCATCAAGTGAACGTATACACCTTAGGCCCTCATCAACGTGAACGTATGCACCTTAGGCCCTCATTAATGTTAATGTATGCACCTTAGGCCCTCATCAATGTGAACGTATGCACCTTAAGCCCTCATCAACGTGAACATATGCACCTTAGGATCTCATCAACGTGAACGTATGCACCTTAGGCCCTCATCAATGTGAACGTATGCACCTTAGGATCTCACCAACGTGAATGTATGCACCTTTGGCCCTCATTAATGTTAATGTATGCACCTTAGGCCCTCATCAATGTGAACGTATGCACCTTAAGCCCTCATCAACGTGAACATATGCACCTTAGGATCTCATCAACGTGAACGTATGCACCTTAGGCCCTCATCAATGGGAACGTATGCACCTCAGGCCCTCACCAACTCAACGTATGCACCTTAGGTCCTCATCAATGTGAACGTATGCACCTCAGGCCCTCACCAACTCAACGTATGCACCTTAGGTCCTCATCAACATGAACACACCTCAGGTCCTCAGAGCTTAATCAGTGGGAACGTATGCACCTTAGGCCCTCATCAACGTGAACGTATGCACCTTAGGCCCTCATCAACGTGAACATATGCACCTTAGGCCCTCATCAACGTGAACATATGCACCTTAGGCCCTCATCAATGTGAACGTATGCACCTTAGGCCCTCATCAACGTGAACATATGCACCTTAGCCCCTCATCAACGTGAACATATGCACCTTAGCCCCTCATCAATGTAAATGTATGCACATATGCACCTTAGGCGCTCATCAACGTGAATGTATGCACCTTAGGCCCTCATTAATGTTAATGTATGCACCTTAGGCCCTCATCAATGTGAACGTATGCACCTTAAGCCCTCATCAACGTGAACATATGCACCTTAGGATCTCATCAACGTGAACGTATGCACCTTAGGCCCTCATCAATGTGAACGTATGCACCTTAGGATCTCACCAACGTGAATGTATGCACCTTAGGCCCTCATCAATGTGAACGTATGCACCTCAGGCCCTCACCAAGTCAACGTATGCACCTTAGGTCCTCATCAACATGAACACACCTCAGGTCCTCAGAGCTTAATCAGTGGGAACGTATGCACCTTAGGCCCTCATCAACGTGAACGTATGCACCTTAGGCCCTCATCAACGTGAACGTATGCACCTTAGGCCCTCATCAACGTGAACATATGCACCTTAGGCCCTCATCAATGTGAACGTATGCACCTTAGGCCCTCATCAACGTGAACATATGCACCTTAGCCCCTCATCAATGTAAATGTATGCACATATGCACCTTAGGCGCTCATCAACGTGAATGTATGCACCTTAGGCCCTCATCAACGTGAACATATGCACCTTAGCCCCTCATCAATGTAAATGTATGCACGTATGCACCTTAGGCGCTCATCAACGTGAACGTATGCACCTTAGGTCCTTCCTCATCAACGTGAACGTATGCACCTTAGATCCTCATCAACATGAACAGATACACCTCAGGCCCTCATCAATGTGTACGTATGCACCTTAGGCCCTCATCAATGTAAATGTTTGACCTTAGGCCCTCATCAACATAAACACACCTCAGGTCCTCAACATGTGCGGTTACACCTCAGAGCCTAATCAACGTGAACGTATGCACCTTAGGCCCTCAATAATGTGAACGTATGCACCTTAGGCCCTCAATAATGTGAACATATGCACCTTAGGTTCTTCCTCATCAACATGAACAGATACACCTGAGGCCCTCATCAAGTGAACGTATACACCTTAGCGCCTCATCAACATGAACGCACCTCAGGTCCTCAACATGTGCAGTTACACCTCAGAGCCTAATCAATGGGAACGTATGCACCTTAGGCCCTCATCAACGGGAACGTATGCACCTGAGGTCCTCATCACAGTGAACGTATAAACCTCAGGCCCTCAGCTGTATCAACCTCAGTTTCTCATCAAGATACTACTAAGAATCAAGGTCCACTGCAGTGCACATTTGTGTTTTGCTTTATTTTGTTTGGGTTAAACATTTTGGGAAAAAAGCCCTGATATGTATGTCCACAGATGTATGTCCACTGCAGAGGACATACACTGTACTGTATGTACTGTAAATGATATCAAGGAAAACCCTGGCACACTTATCAATGAATCTTAAAACAGATGAGCTTTTTAATCTTTCTGCCAAAACACATCATGTCTGACATATTCAGCCTTTTTCAGCTAGATGATCATACGTGGATGAGATCACAGGCAGGAAAGCAATGATGTCACAGCATTGGAATGAATAAGCACTTCCTGGGTGTCCAATCAGATTGCTGTGACGTCATTCCCATGTTAATCACGGCCAAAGGAACATGTCCACAATTTATTATGTTTGTTTGGAATGGATTCCGATAAAATGGAGGGATTCCAATTTGCGGAAGTTACGATTGTCGGGCCATGGCTGCGCTCAGAGTGAGTGACATTTTTAGTCTCTCATTGTAAGGCGGCGACAGCATCTCTCTGAGGGAATTGTAATTTCTGTGCGGGACTTGGTGAAGTTGTCTCTGGCAAATAAAAAAATAGGTCGTGAAAGATTCACTGCGGCTTGATCAGCAGTATTCAGGAAAAATGTCCGAGCCAGCAGGCTCACTCCAATGCTATCATTTCATCATCACCGCCCATTTTAAATATGACCTCCTTCTGTCCTCCTTTGCTACATTTCCTTCAGCTGTCACAGCAGGCAAGTGCAAAGACAAAAATGGCACCCATTGCGGAAAGTAATCATAAATGATTATTATTATGATAAAAATCACAGCAGATATTTTCAATTCGTATAGCAACTAAAACACATTTATTTATTTTTCACTGTTTTCTGACAGAGTTGAAGCATAAGCAGCATCACAATAATAATATACACAATATACCTCACCAGACTGTCATAGATCAACCTAAGACTCACCTTTCATCTCAATAATTACGATTGTAAATGAAACAAAGCTAGTTGTCTAATTGGTAGAGCAGTAAAACTTTCAATACATTATTTTCCTGCTTGAGTCTTTCCCCCTCAAATGGATATCTTAGCAGTTAGGAGGCTTTCTTTAAAAACAAGAGACGCCTCGGTCAGAGTTACGATCAGGCATAATTTGAATTTGGACGATTTCAGTTCCTCGTTTCAATCCAGTTCCCAACGATTCCGATTCGTTTAAGAGGCAGAGTGAAAAATGTACAATCAATTTTTCACAGGGCTATTTTTAAGCAGTGTATAAATGTCATTCCTTTGACCTTGAATGTAAATGTCATGACGTATCTTTCCACAAAAATACACTTTCACAGAAGTTTTACATTATTTTTGAAAACCTCATAAAAAATGTTTTTAAGTTTATGTGTTTGCGATAGGGATGTTCCAATCAGGGTTTTATGCTGCTGATTCCGATCATCCATGACAGTTTAACAATATCAACACAATATATAAAACTAGTTCCTTATTTTGTAATATCACATACAGTTGTTTGATCAAAACAAAGTCAATAGTACACAATAACTAAACAAAAGCAAAAATGTATATGGAGTAGGGGGAGGAATAAAGGTGCGTCAGGGGCTTGTGAGCACTGTCAAGCAGTTTGGAGAACTCATATAAATATACACACACATATATATATATATATATATATACATATATATATATATATATATATATATATATATATATATATATATATATATATATATA
>NC_084734.1:45858306-45868306 GCF_033978785.1 Entelurus aequoreus | reverse complement strand
AAACCGCCGAGCCATAACCATAAATCAGCCTTTCTCGTCTGTATTTAAAGGTTAGCCTTTAGATTTTTACTACAGTTGTGGGATAGAATCTCTTGCTCTCTGTGTTTGATTGGATTGGTCTTCAATTCCGGCTGATGTGATTGCGCAGCCGCGGGGCTGCATATTAAACCTGCGGAATTTCAGCGAGGGCCGCTTGCTTTCCACGATGCCATCTCCACTTTTCTGGAAGGTTTACGCTCCACCCCGCCTGACAAGGACTCAGGATTTATCGAATGAATCCCTCCTTATCCCTCATCTCAGTCGTGTCATAAGTAAGAGAAGCTGGGGAGAGAAAATCAATAGCGAGGCAGAGCCACAGGGCCCAATCATCCCTTCCCTTTTGGCCATATGATCCTCAGAGATATCAGTCTAATTCTGATCAGGACCTGAACTGAAACTTAAGGCTTTAATCCCTGTGTACGCAAATATAAGCATACAGATGTCCAGGATGGTCAACTAAGAAAGACAACATATCTTCCTGACAGCGTCCTCTGCAGTGGACATTTGTTTTTGATCTAATTAACAGAAAAACTAGTAGAATAGCCGAAAAAAGTTACTCGGGTAAGAGTACTGTTACTTCGGAGTATTATGACTTAAGTAAAACTAAAACGTAATTGTCCAAATACTTACTTGAATAAGTGAGAATTCTGTGAAAAAAGTACTGATTTATTAACTTCTGAATTATTTAGTAGCTACAAGTTAATAGTACTTGTACTACAACCGTTGGTGTGTGTTTGCCTGTGTGTTATAGACATACTTGCCAACCTTGAGACCTCCGATTTCAGGAGGTGGGAGGGCGTGGTTGGGGGCGTTATATATAGTGTATATATATATACACTACCGTTCAAAAGTTTGGGGTCACCCAAACAATTTTGTGGAATAGCCTTCATTTCTAAGAACAAGAATAGACTGTCGAGTTTCAGATGAAAGTTCTCTTTTTCTGGCCATTTTGAGCGTTTAATTGACCCCACAAATGTGATGCTCCCGAAACTCAATCTGCTCAAAGGAAGGTCAGTTTTGTAGCTTCTGTAACGAGCTAAACTGTTTTCAGATGTGTGAACATGGTTGCACAAGGGTTTTCTAATCATCAATTAGCCTTCTGAGCCAATGAGCAAACACATTGTACCATTAGAACACTGGAGTGATAGTTGCTGGAAATGGGCCTCTATACACCTATGTAGATATTGCACCAAAAACCAGACATTTGCAGCTAGAATAGTCATTTACCACATTAGCAATGTATAGAGTGTATTTCTTTAAAGTTAAGACTAGTTTAAAGTTATCTTCATTGAAAAGTACAGTGCTTTTCCTTAAAAAATAAGGACATTTCAATGTGACCCCAAACTTTTGAACGGTAGTGTATATTTATTTTATTCATATATATATATATATATATATATATATATATATATATATATATATATATATATATATATATATATATATATATATATACCTGTATATGAATAAAATATATATATATATATATATATGAATAAAATAAATACTTGAATTTCAGTGTTCATTTATTTACACATATACACACACATAACACTCATCTCCTCATTGTTGTACTTGAAAGACTTGATCAAATAAACAGTAATAAAAACACAGTTGTTGTACTAACTGTATTGTGCTTGCTGCTTACTTAAAAAAACAACAACACTTATCTTTCACTATTTGAGTAGCCTTTGTTCTGCCATTTGCGTACTGGCGAGCGATCTCTGAATCCGGGAACATATCCTTCACGGATTTGTTAAAGACATCCGCAAATGAGAACGGGATGTTGCTTCCAGCTATCAGCATAGCCATCTTTGTCTCGGCATAAATTACACCCTCCGGTCTCCATTTAGCGAGGTGGCCCATAATAATGGGCTGGGACCGGTGCTGCATTGCCGCAGCATACCCCTTCCCCTTCGAACTGTCCTGGATAAACTGAAATTCTTGTTTCCATTCGTTTTGGAACTTACAAGCGTATTTCTTCATCTTACTCGTCGTCGGCGTCGCCATGGCTGTATCTTCCTCGTTCTTCTGCTTCGTCTCCTTGTTGTGTGCGCAGTTGTGCACTCTCTAAAAGCCGTAGATGTTATAACGTGATTGGGCAGGCACGCTGTTTATATCATGGGAAAGCGGACGTGAAAACAGGCTGTCGACACGTCATTCAGGTCCGCATGGAGCTGGAGGGGGCGTGGCCTCCAGCTGCGGCTGTAAATCGGGAGATTTTCGGGATCAAATTTGTCCCGGGAGGTTTTCGGGAGAGGCGCTGAATTTCGGGAGTCTCCCGGAAAATTCGGGAGGCCCTACTACAGCATGAACTTCAAAAGATTCATAGTTTACAGTCACTTATGATGTTATAACAGGGCTAATGTCAGCATATGTACAGCTAAAACATCTGCAACTTACCACAACCTGTTTTATTTAGTTGGAAGTAATAATAATAATCATCATCATCATTGATTAGATGTATATAGCGCTTTTCTAGCATTTTTGTTGACTGAAATGTGAACATTTTTACTGACACAGATGGCAGCGCATGATAATATTGTTCTTTGTCATAGTTTGTCCGTAAACACGGAGGAGTTGTGCTGCCTTGTCCTGGATAGTGTGTATATTGAGAGTGGTCATGTGACTTCCAGGCTCCGTTTGATTGGTAAAATGGAGTCAAATGTCATTAGATTGGTGAAACAGAGTCATGTGACAGTGAAGGCTGCAAGAAGTCTCTCTAACCAGCCAAAAGTACATATTTGCAAGCAGTAATCATTAGATTAAAAATAAGTATAATTATGATATAAATAAATGCAGCGATTGGAATGAAACTCAAAGTAACGTAGTTAAAGTAGCATTTTCTTCTTTACAAAAATTTTTAGGTAAAAGTAAAAAGTATGTTGCATTAAAGCCACAATAAAGAACTTTAAGTTTTGGTTGATTTTGGTGGCGCCAGTGGACCAAAGCGGTAGCTTTTTGCCTAAAGGAAGCAGCGCATAGCGTCGTAAATCGTCAGAAACTACCATCACATACATACAAACTGACACCATAATACCACAATGATTCCGTAAGACTGATCTTTCCACAATAGAAACTTACATTTTTTACTCAAACTTTATATTTGCGGTTTGCAGTCATCGCATTGTTTTTTTCTTAATACAGTACTTTTGAGTTTGTTGCGTGGCTGGTCGTGTCAGTATGGAACTGCCAACTATCAAGCTGGTGGCTATATATTGCTACCATGCAAATTTCAAATAGCTAACATTAGCATTATCATTTTGATTTGAGCATCGAAAGTCACTTATTATTTTACCAGGAACAGAGCCAAGGCAGCATCGGTCGAAAATCCCTCCTCGTCTTTGAGCTCACGCAAGCGAGTGAAAGCCGGGCTAATGTTGATCCTTGACTGTCTTTTTATCCGGGTAGCCCCCCTTTTTCTGTCTTTTATCTCCTCAGACAAGACTTTTCTGTGTTTTTTGTTGTTGTTTTGCAGCTTCGGCCATAATAGCAGCAATTGCACATAGACTTCTGTCTTTGTAGCGAAAGAGAAAAGGGGGAGTGACGTATGCCGCAAAGCAGTCCGCACATTTGTAGTTTTTTGTGTGGCAGGGTTCCTGCCACCTTCCTCAAAGTTGCTCAGCGCCAGTGAAAGTGGTACAGACCCCCTCAGGCCATGACAGCGATGTCATTCAGTGAGTTGTAAGTCCATGCATCGTTCCAAAAGTTATTAAAATATTTTATGAAGGTTGAAAAGTTACTTAGTGCTGCTTTAAAATATCGTAGTCTGACAAATAATTTGTCCAAAAAGTTACTTAAAAAGGATCTATTATGCAAAATAAAGTTTTCTTACACATTGGTGCTGCTTTAAAATATCGTAGTCTGACAAATAATTTGTCCAAAAAGTTACTTAAAAAGGATCTATTATGCAAAATAAAGTTTTCTTACACATTGGTACTTGTTTTTGTTTCTAGAATCTGCACAGGTTCCAAAACATTTTAATCAAACCTTTGAGGCTTGGCGGAGATATTTCTAAAACAATCTTGCTTTCCTTCATCTTTCCTCCAAATGAGCCATTTGGAATTTGCCCCATTTGTGACGTTTTCCCTATTGGTGATGTCAGAAATTTTTTTAACCAGAAAAGTCCCACTGAGATTAAAAAAACTATTTTTCAAGAGAGTCTTGCATGGCCAAGAGGCAGCAAAAGATAGTTACATACAAACACATGTTATACACATTAAGAAAAACAGTTACCATTTAAAAACATCATCTCAAGTGCTCTCAATCTGGACTTAAAAGCATTTAATGAACTAACTGCAGTTATTTTCCAGTCTTTATGCCACATGTACCATGTGTAAGGAGCAGAGTAAAAAAAAAACTATTTTTTTCTTTGCGGGCAAATGGAACAATGATCATTTGAACGCAAACAGTAAGAGTCAACACTCCTCCATGTGATTAAGTTACAAATGTAAGAGGACAGTATACCAAATATGGCCTTATAAATAAAAGTATACCAGCCCAGACCCAGCTGCACAAAAATATTTAGGGGGGGGGGCATTAAATATTTCCGGGGGGGCCCCAGCCAAAAATGTATTCCATGCCACGGGAGCGTGCACGCTTGTTAAAGCTGCAATGCTGGGGCTTTGTCTGTCCACAACTGATTACTACATGTAAGACAAACACCTATATTCAGGGTTAACGTAAGGGTATGTGTTTGAAATTATTCAAGCCTTTAACAGGTCCTAAAAATTAAAGAGTTGGCCATTTCTATAATATTAATGAGATCGTAAAGGACTGTTGTAGATGTGATGTAAATGTCCTCTTTCTTGTTTGAAAGCTACATACAATATTAACTGTTCTTTATTCATTCACATAATAAGTATTAATCAAGTGTTTGGATGTATTCATTAAATCAATGTATTCAAAGTAATATTTTGATATAGACACGTCTCATCTGTACATGATTTACTAGAATAACCTTAGGAGATACACAGATGAAATGTGTCAATATCAAAACATTATTTTGAATGACTAAGTTGTCATTTGGGGTTGATTTCAGTTTTTTAAAGAGTACTTCAACACGTAAACAGTACCCTATGTACTTTATTATCATATATGTAACTCTCTTATGTATACTGGTGATCGTTTGTGGATTTTTAAAATGTTTTTATGATTTATATGATTTGTGTTTACTTATTCATTCTGTCTTGATGCTGAATTACAAACGTCTGCACAACTATTTTACCTCCAGGTACCATTAAAGAAACCTTGACCTTGACCTTATGGCTATAAAGGGTACTTCAACACATAAACAGTACAGTATGTACTTTTAGCATGCGGCTCTCTAGTGGTTCGGTGGAGCTTTTTTAAAAATGTATGAAAATGGAAAATTATGGCGAAAACAATTATTTTTGTTTAAATATGGTTTCAGTAGGAGGACAAACATGACACAAACCTTCCTAATTGTTAAAAATCCCATTGTTGAATATATTTCTGTTTAAGCTTCACTAAGGAGAATATTTGGCGAGCGCCGTTTTGTCCTACTAATTTCGGCGGTCTTTGAACTCACAGTAGTTGTGTGGACTTTGACGCAACAGTTTGTTTACATGAATAACTTTCTCCGACGCTGCCACAGAAAGACATGTTTTCGCAACTCCTTCTTTGTCTCATTTTGTCCACCAATGTTGTATGCTTTGTGTGAATGCACAAAGGTGAGATTTATTGATGTTATTGATTCGTGTGGTGTGCTAATCAGGCATATGGTCAGTGCATGACTGCAAGCTAATCACTGCTAACATGCTAATTAGGCTAGCTGTAGGTACATATTGCATCATTATGCCTCAATTGTAGGTATATCTGAGCTCATTTGATTTCCTTTACTTATGTCCTCTGTGTATTTAATTTATATTTGCATGTCTCATGACACATCTGTATGTAATTGCCATATTGTTTCAGACCACAGCAAACATTCAAAGTTTAATCAATCACTCAAAGTTTATTTACCGTATATAGCCCTTAATCATAGGGCTGCACAAACCACATCAGGGCAAGAAAAAACTCAACCCAATGGGAATAATGAGAAACCTTGGAAGGGACCGCAGATGTGTTTTTTGTATTTTTGGTCCAAAATGGCTCTTTAAACATTGTGGGTTGGTCTAACACAGGGTTGTTCAAACTTTTTGACTGGGGGGCCGTATTGGGCTTCAAAAATTTGGCTGGGGGCCGAAAGCGGACTGCATGCAAAGTAAATATATATGAATAGGTACCCTGTACATATATATGAGTACCGGTACATATTATTATAATAATATAATGGATATATAATAATACTTATTATAACTGGTTATTAAGATTATGTGAAAGTTCAACTCCTACCATGTTTACTTCTGTGACAACGTCCTGAAGGTTTTTTAATCAATCAGAAATATCAAGCAGCTAAAATGTGCCAAACGTAGATAATTGTGGACAGATTGTCTTGCAATTTTCCCATTATCCCTTGTAATGCATTTAAATGGGTGTAATTTAGATTTTTTATGTTGATTGGACATTTTTTTCATAATATCCACAAAGTTCAATGAGCAGGTTGTGTTATGTGTGACCATGTTTGTTGATTTTTTGTTGATTTTTTTTTGTTGCCCTGCACAGTGACTAGGGAGGGTTGTTTGGACTTGACAGTACAACTATTGGCAGAGATGTTTTTGTTAGCCACCAGGTAGCAACAAAGTGACAGCAATCAGACCAATGAATCTCCATATAAGATACACTGCAATAAATAAATTGAGGAATAATTAACGAATTGGCAATAGACATTTTACCATACAAGGTTAGGGATTTCCCTTTCCATAATTGCATAATTTTGTCCAGCTTTCTTGGTCGATTATCATAATTTACTGAGCCTAGATCTTCCAGATTTTCTGGGACAACAACACTAAGTATGTTAACTGGTCCATCTGTCCACAAAACAGGCACTTTGCATTCCATTCGAAAGGACATTCCCTTTAGATTTCCGATCCTTAACATTTTACATTTATCATAATTAAGCTTAAGGCCAGATTGCTGTGAAAATATGTCCAAAAGATTAAGAAGGTTCTGCAAACAATGAGGAAAAATCTTATCTTTGTGAATCAGCCTTTTCTGACATGAACTTCATCAAGAACAAACACAGAACACGCCTCACTGATGCACATCTGCAAGACTCACTCAGAGTTGCAGTGTCAAGTTACACACCAGAGTACAACACACTAGTTAACAGCATGCAATGCCAGGCTTCCCACTAACTGACAAAGAAACAGATAACAGATTTGGTGTCCAGTTGAAAGTGTGACATGATTTAAAAATTTGAGAGTTTACTTTTGTACTTTACATGAGTTATTATTTGTACAAACATGGTGCAAAGTAATTCATGATTTGTTAAAAAATGTTAGTGGCTAGCTAGTTAAAATGGGATATTTTGATTTCACAAGACTGTCTTAGAAGTGATCATTTGAAAATGTTCAATTTGAAAAATGTGCACTTAGAGAAAATATAAAAATAAAGTGTTGCATATTGATATTTATCTGTTTCTATATATATTTATTGTGAGAAATCATTAAGATGATCAGTGTTTCCACAAAGATAAATATCATTAATTATTAATAATAACAGAGTTAAAGGTAAATTGAGCAAATTGGCTACTTCTGGCAATTTATTTAAGTGTGTATCTAACTGGTAGCCCTTCGCATTAATCAGTACCCAAGAAGTAGCCCTTGGTTTCAAAAAGGTTGGTGACCCCTGGTCTAGCACATTACTACATACCTGTGCATAACATAAATGTCCTCTATAGAGGACGCTCAACAGGTTTTGTAGAGTCTCAAAATCCTAATAAGTAATAATTTCCCTTTGTGATATTCTGCACTCAATGAGCGTGCAAACTGGCTCACAAATCCATTCGAGATAAAGCAGTCATGTTTCTCTCTCATGTCTGCAGGTGACTAATTACTTTCATGCCTAATTGCACGGCGTTTATTGTTTGCACAAGCGCTGACTGACCCCCTACTTACAAGTTGGACTCGCCAGCGCAAAGAAGCCTTCGGCTTAAGAAGCCGAATGCGCTGCTTCTCCTCCTTGAAGGGACGATTTCTCTGAGTGAATTCCCCAGCAAGACAAATTAATGTTTAATAGAGATGACAGAGCTTGTTCGGGTTGCTTTGCAGTCTTCCGCTACTTGATAAACTGTCTCCCTCCAACTGTCTCTCTCTTTCTGCCTTATCTTTGCAGGCGTAACAACGTGAATGACAAGTCCAATGGAGACCCTCCTGCTTTATCTGATTGTCCTCTGTGCGGCTGTCAAGGCCCACAAAGTTCAAGTCTGTCCGAAGCGCTGCGTGTGCCAGGTGCTGAACCCCAACCTGGCGACGCTGTGCGACAAGAAGGGGCTGCTCTTCGTGCCCCCCAACATTGACAGGCACACTGTGGAAATGCGACTGGGCGATAATTTTGTGACCAGCGTCAAGCGAAAGGATTTTGCCAACATGACCAAGCTGATGGACCTGACGCTCTCCCGCAACACAATCGGGACGATTGTACCTTACGCTTTTAAAGACTTGGAGAACCTGCGAGCCCTGCACCTGGACAGCAACCGTCTGACGCGCATTACCAACGACACCTTTAGCGGCATGTCCAAGCTGCACCACCTTATCCTCAACAACAACCAGCTAACCCACATCCAGATCGGGGCCTTCAACGATCTGACGGCGCTGGAGGAACTCGATTTGTCCTACAACAACCTGGAAAGCGTCCCTTGGGTTGCCATCCAGAGAATGTCCAGCCTCCACACCCTCAACCTGGACCACAACATGCTCAGCTACATCCCCGAGGGCACCTTCTCGGGTCTGCAAAAGCTAAAGAGGCTGGACGTGACCTCCAACAAGCTGCAGAAGCTTCCCCCAGATCCCATCTTCCAAAGAGCCGGCGTACTGGCCACGTCAGGCATTTTGGGCCCCACGTCGTTCGCGCTGAGTTTTGGAGGGAACCCGTTGAGATGTAACTGCGAGCTTCTCTGGCTGCGGAGATTGCGACGCGAGGATGATCTGGAGACCTGCGCTTCACCGCAGCACCTCGCTGGACGATATTTCTGGACCGTATCGGAGGAAGAGTTCCTGTGCGAGCCTCCTCTCATCACCCGGCACTCTCAGGTGTGACCCCACAACTTACTTCTCCTACCTCAAATATTATATTTGTTAGCTTTCCTGCTCCTTAGCTAACAGCACATTCTGAAATATATCCAAGGTTTACGGAAAAAATGATCTTGAGCAGGTTTTAATGAGCTATTAGCAGGTTTATGATGCAGCGAGGCTCCTATTAACATGATTACAGCCTTGACTCATGCATCCAAATAAAAGGATGCCATCAAATTTGCGTCAAATGACAGAAGCAGCGGCACAGGTTTTTTTTTTTCATAATTGCAGGCATTTATCTTCTACACAGCTGAGCGCATGTTTACTGCGACGTGCCACCCTATCGACTGCCCTGAATCAAGCTAATTCCACGTTACGACGATGATCAATAGTCGATTACGTTTAAAGGGAAATAAAGCGGTGAAAAGCACAACTCGGTCAATACATCAGCAAGTGTTTACCTCTTTTCTTGCCTCCTCATCAGGAGCTGCGAGCTTTGGAAGGTCAGAGCGTCACGCTGCGCTGTAAAGCCCGCGGCGACCCGGACCCCATCATCCACTGGATCGCCCCCGACGGACGCCTCATGTCCAACTCCTCCAGAGCTACGGTCCACACAGACGGCACGCTGGACATCCTCATCAGCACCGTCAAGGACACAGGTTGGTTGATAGCCACCCAATCAAAAGTCTACAGGACACTCTCACACTCTCACTCTGTCTCTCTCTCCATATATACATATATATGTATATATATATATATATATATATATATATATATATATATATATATATATATATATATATATATATATATATATATATATA